>NW_028154226.1:653363-760863 GCF_964211835.1 Anser anser | reverse complement strand
TATATCCTTTTCCTGAGCTGTCTGTAACATTCACCCAGCACATCCTTTGTAATCAAGAACTATAGGACTTTTCCTCCACTTCTAATTTGTCTTTCTTGACTCCACATTTTTCAGCAGTCCTTCTGACATTTCTTTCTGTGATTCATAAACAAAAAACACCATTGCCACTCTATGTAGTCTCACCAGCATAATAATGCTTTAACCATGTAGCCGAAAAAAAAAAAAAAAAAAAAAAAAAAAAAGCTACAGCTACTACATCTTCCATGGTGTTCATTTCTCCCTTTTGCCTCTCTTCCTTCCAATAAGGCTACCACTCTTACCAGGCTACCAGGCTTAGGATTTGATCTTTATCTTTGATGTTTCTCCATTGTATACAGCTGCAGAAATCTCAGCATTTCCTCCAGGATGTGCAAGGTGAGCTGCTAAGGCAAGCTCTCTGGGCAACCTGCTCTAGGTGGCCCTCCTTGAGCAGCAGAGTGGAACATGATGACCTCCAGAGGTCCCTTCCAACCTCAACTGCTCTGTGATATTATGATCCAGCTGACAAAAATGATTGATTACTGAATCTTCTAGCCGAGAAGGACCTGGGAGTATTGGTTGATAGTCGGCTGAATATGAGCCAGCAGTGCGCTCAGGTGGCCAAGAAGGCCAACAGCATCCTGGCCTGTATAAGAAGCAGTGTGGCCAGCAGGTCTAGGGAAGTGATTGTGCCCCTGTACTCAGCTCTGGTGAGGCCGCACCTTGAGTACTGTGTTCAGTTTTGGGCCCCTCGCTACAGGAAGGACATGGACGTGCTCGAGCGAGTCCAGAGAAGGGCGACCAAGCTGGTGAGGGGTCTGGGGAACAAGTCTTACGAGGAGCGGCTGAGGGAGCTGGGCTTGTTCAGCCTGGAGAAGAGGAGGCTCAGGAGCGACCTTATCGCTCTCTACAGTTACCTTAAAGGAGGCTGTAAAGAGGTGGGGGTTGGTCTGTTCTCCCACGTGCCTGGTGACAGGACGAGGGGGAATGGGCGAAAGTTGCGACAGGGGAGTTTTAGGTTGGATGTTAGGAAGTACTTCTTTACCGAAAGGGTTATTAAGCATTGGAACGGGCTGCCCAGGGAGGTGGTGGAGTCACCATCCCTGGAGGTCTTTAAAAGACGTTTAGATGTAGAGCTTAGCGATATGGTTTAGTGGAGTACTTAGTGTTAGGTCGGAGGTTGGACTCGATGATCTTGAGGTCTCTTCCAACCTAGAAATCTGTGATACTGTGATCTTTCCATGAATGTCTGCTTTCATAGCAAAATTGTCCTTATTTCTGCCCTTCATCTTTTCTTCTAAAAAATTTTTCCTTTGATCACCTGTCCATGCAGATGTCCTGTGCCTTCTTCCATGAAGCCTTATGCACAGAGACCTCTCTCTGAATTGAATCATGAGGTTGTTACCTCCCTTCAGGTTTCCCTCTGAGACATATTTTTGGCATGATTCACTTTAGAAACTGACCATCTAGATGGACAGAGATAATACTTACCAGTATCAACAACCACGTTTTATCATTTTACCTAATAATGTTGTCCTGGTTCCAGTTAGGACAGAGTTAAGTAGCTCATAGTAGCTGGTAGGGTGCTATGTTTTGGATTAGGATGAGAAGAGCGCTGATAACATGCTGATGTTTTAATTGTTGCAGAGCAGTGTTTACACCAGGCCAAGGACTTTTCGGCTTCTTGCTCTGTCCTGCCAGCGAGCAGGCTGGGGGTGCAGCAGGAGCTGGGAGGGGACAGACCCAGGACAGCTGACCCAAACTGGCCAAAGGGGTATTCCATACCATCTGACGTCATGCTAAACAATATATAGGGGTGGCTGGCCGGGGTGGGGGGGCCGGCTGCTCGGGAATAGGCTGGGCATCGGTCAGCGGGTGGTGAGCAATTGCATTGTGCATCACTTGTTTTCTTACACATTATTATTGTTAATACTATTACCATTATCACTATTATTATTATTATTGTTATTATTATTTTCCTGTCTTAATAAACTGTCTTTATCTCAACTCACAGGCTTCACTTTCCCGTTTCTCTCCCCCCATCCCAGAGAGGGAGGGGGGAGGGTGAGCGAACGGCTGTGTGGTGTTTAGCTGCCAGCCGGGTTAAACCACAACAAATGTGCATTACATTTGTTGTGGATGTAGCACAGATCACCATGATATTCAGAATGAACTCAGTCCCTGAAGAGGGTAGCTGAAGCTGCCAATGCAACTTTAAAAGCTACATTTTTTTGTTGCAGGCCCATAGTCACTTGTCTTTCATGACAGATTTTTAGAATGAGATTATTAGTCAGCTAAACTGTCTTTCATCTTACAGTACAGAATACAAATTGCAGTTTATTTACTATATCTCCCTTTGCACTTGAACTTATATTTTATCTACTGTTGACAAGAAAACAAAGTATTTCTATTTCTGTAATTCAGCTTTCTTGTTAAGAAAAGAAAACCTAAATTCTCTTCTATTTCAGAACTTGCTGGTAAATTATGCCACTGTGTGGCAGTGCTCTGCAGTGCTGTACTGAGATACATGCCTCTTGGAGCAAAACATCCAGTCCCAAATTAGATGTGTAAAATCCCTATCTGTGCTTTTCCTGCTGAATTCAAGGTTTCCCTCCTCTTAGCTGTCACACACATTAGCACTTGAGAGGTCTCAATCCTTTCTGTGTTTTTACTTACTTTCTTGCCTGCAAAGTGGTCCAGTTTCAGCCAACATCCCCTTTGTTTCACAATAACACAAGCCTTCTGAAGTGGTGGGCTCAGAGATATCATTTTGGAGGTTATAGTGAGGTGAGAATTGGGCTCTTCTCCCAAGCACCTCTCTTTACTGAAAGAATTGTGTGGCATTGGAATAGACTGCCCAGGGAAGTGGTTGAGTCACCATTCCTGGAGGTATTCAAGAAACGTGTACATTTAGAACTTAATAGCATGGTTTAGTGGTGGACTTTAGTACTAGGTTAAGGGTTGGACTAGATGATCTTAGCAGTCTTTTCCAACCTGAATGATTCTATGATTCTATGATCATTGTTACTATACAGAGCAAATAAACTTTCAAGGTTCAAATAATGATAAAGACTGATTTAATGAGAAAATAAAGTTAAAGTTGTTAATTGTGTGGTTAATCATGAACAGATTTGACTTTAATTTATATTGCCTTTTGTTATTCTCCTTCCTCTAACCTCTATCCCCTTGTCTGTCTACAGTTAAATGTCAAGCTTTTTGGTCAGTCCTCCCTGCCTTGAATCTTAAGAAAGTGAACTTTTACATTACTTTTTACACACATTACTTTACATACATACTTTTTACATACATTACTTTTTATTTACAGCATGTCTGTAAATAAAAGAACAATAAATATATACAGCCATTCAGAAAGATGTAGGCCTAATAGTCCTCTAGGAGATAGTCTGCAAGTGTCTGCCAGACGCAATGAATTGTCCATGATACTCTTTCCTAGTTATTAAAAGAGATTTCATCTATTTTTCTCCAGGGTAAATGGACCATTACAAGGGTAACTTGTTTTTGTGGTTTAATGTTTTCAGCATTGAAGTTACCTACAACCTGAAGCCGTTATGATGACTCACATGCTCTCAGACTTCAGAGACAAATACATGCTACATGTACTAAAACTTGGTACACATCAGCCTCATCATCCAAGGTTGCACAGCTTGCAAAAAAGACCAAAACCAAACCAAACAAAACAAACTAACTAACAAAAAATTCCCCAAGGGAAAAAAAAGAGAGAGAGAGAAATAATGATCATTTATGAATCCACAAAATAAATTTATAGGATCAAAATTTGAAATGTTTTATGGTAATGTAATTGTTCTTTCATAGGTCTGGCTAATCTTATTATGAAAATCTGGGGAAAAGGAAAAGGAATGTATTGTCTTACTGTTGAAGGAACTAGGTGTCTCTGTACATACTGAACAGCATGGCCAGCTAGCTGTTTACTGCAAAATAATAGGGGTGTTTTGTGAAACTGTCTATTGGCCAAAGTCCAACTTTTTTTTTTTTTCCTGGTAGCACAGTGTTTTTAATGAAACTTTCAGTATGAGAGATCAAATCTGGAATTCTTGATCCTAATGAGCAAGAACAAAGAAATCCTCATAAAATACAACAACCAAATAGTTGGTTAGTAACCTCACGAAGGTATTCACAGGTGTTCATATGGTTTACTTCAAGTGATTCAGGATCACAATATATATGAATGATGCAATTCATAGCACCCAAGTTAGAAATCTAAAAATAAGCAAAAGAGCCCTCTTTCTCACTCACACACACATGCACATGTTATTCTGCTCCTCAAGGTTTAGTACATTGGTCAGAAATCAAGACAGCTTCTGTGACTAGCAGATAGCAGGCCTTTTTTTTTTTTTCCAGCAAACAGCTGCATTTTTTTGGTAAAAATGTTAATGATTCATCACATTTTCATCACAAATTATCTAATTTCAGATAGAAAATGAACAAGCAAAAAAGAAATCATAGAATTATTGGAGATCAAATTGTTCATGTGTAATGCAATAGTGCAGTGAGACACTGCACTATTTCTTGGACAAATGGAAGAGTCCAGCTTGCTGCAGTGTGTGTCTCTTCCTGCCTGCTCTGATCCTTCAATTCAGGAAAAAAAAAAAAAAAAAAAGGTAGTGTCACGCCTTTTCATTCATCTGCTTTGGATGTTAGCTCATGTCTGTGACCATTTGGCACTGTGCTCTACTGAGTTGCACTATAAACACTGAGTACTACCTCTGATTCCTTCAAGGCAGTAGAGACCACAATGAATTTGGTTTATTATTCCATTGGTTTATTTTCTACTGAAAATAAAACATTGGTCTGGACAAGCAAGAGTTTTAATGTTAGCCTGCTGGCATCCTAAACAAGTCAAAAGATGTTATGGTCTGAAAAACAAGAGTAATCTTTGATGTTTATTTTGGTAATGTTCTTTGTTTTAAAGAGTGGAGCTGGCTGGGTAAACCAGTGAAACTAACCCCAGACTCCTCATGTGCAAAGCAGACATAATGATTATCACTTCTTTTGTAGGAAACTGAGAACTATTGATGAAAGGGCTATACGAGAGGCTTTTAAGTCTATACCATTTTTATTGTCTTTATTTTGTTCTTGCTATCTGATGCCAATCATGTGAACATTTTCTTATTAAAAGAGAGATTTTAATATACGAGTGTTACACCTGCTACTAATAACATTACTATAACTGAAAGAACTGTGAATATATGGAGTGAAATTCTGTATTCTCTTAAATCTACATGAGCTAATTTTATTGCCTTAAATGAAGGCAGGCTGTCTTTCTTGTTTTGTACCAATCATGCAATGTATTTACTTTGGGATTATTAGGTATAGGGTAATGCCTGGAGGCTGTGAGCACATTTAAGCATATACTTAGTGACACTCTGGTGAGCTTATGAAGGAAAGACAAATAAGAGAAGAAACAGGCTCAGCAGAATGGAAATCCTGAAGTCCTCTATCTTACACCCGTTCTTCATGTAAACAATGTGTATGCTTGCACTTCTTTTCCCTGTTTTCACATGATGTTATGAAGCATATTTTATTGCCACTTGGAGTAATAAGTACTGCATCAAATTTTTTGCCTTTAAAGATTAGAGAATGGAAATGAGAAAGAGAGACTGGGACTAATGTCAAGCTCTGAAAATGTTATTTTTTGAACACTTGAATTTAAGACCTGAATTAACCCGTCCCAATCTCTTCAAATGTTACAAATCAAAACTGAAATATAGAAAGCATTCACTTTGGTGCTCTTCTGTATTTGCCTTCATTCAAAGGAGCAGAGAAGGTGTTCCCTGTAAGGGAATGGATCTCCAGAATATCTTTCTGGCAGGTTAATTCACTTGAATTCTTGCTCCTGTAAGGACAAGCGGTTTAATGTTCTGCTTAGTTTAGTACCAAAGGAGTAATTAGCAGGAGTAAAACAAAGATAATGAATGAATAGGAACACCAAATACCCTTTTTAAGGAAGACTTACTCCCTGGAAACAGATATGCCTTACATGAAAGCACAAGAAAGACACTTCAGAGACACAAAGCACTTGTAAAACTGCAGAATTCAGCCCCTGGAGGACTTCTCCTGCAGAGGAGGATCCCTGAGTAGCATCACTCTCTTGCAGCTGTTTCTGTGACAGCTGCTCCCAACTCCCCCATCCACAGCACAACACAGCACCTGATGAAAGTGCGGGTTGTCTTAAATCATAGAATCACAGAATCATAGAATCATTGACGTTGGAAAAGACCTCCAAGATCATCTGGTCCAACCAGCCCCCTACTACCAATGTCACCCACTAAACCATCACAGTATCACAGTATCACAGTATCACAGATTTCTAGGTTGGAAGAGACCTCAAGATCATCGAGTCCAACCTCCGACCTAACACTAAGTACTCCACTAAACCATATCGCTAAGCTCTACATCTAAACGTCTTTTAAAGACCTCCAGGGATGGTGACTCCACCACCTCCCTGGGCAGCCCGTTCCAATGCTTAATAACCCTTTCGGTAAAGAAGTACTTCCTAACATCCAACCTAAAACTCCCCTGTCGCAACTTTCGTCCATTCCCCCTCGTCCTGTCACCAGGCACGTAGGAGAACAGACCAACCCCCACCTCTCTACAGCCTCCTTTAAGGTAACTGTAGAGAGCGATAAGGTCGCCCCTGAGCCTCCTCTTCTCCAGGCTGAACAAGCCCAGCTCCCTCAGCCGCTCCTCGTAAGACTTGTGTCCTCGTAAGACCATGTCCCTAAGCACCACGTCCAACCTTTCCTTAAACACCCCCAGGGACAGTGATTCCACCACCTCCCTGGGCAACCTGTTTCAATGCCTGATTACTCTTTCTGAGAAGAAAAGAAATCCTGGCATACCTGAACCACTGGGAGGTTTTTCAGCAGCAAATAATAAGCCACAATGTCTTGAAAAGTGCTGCATCTTATTCCAGAGGTATGGTGAGTGCTAGGAGCAGAAAGACATGCAGGTAAGTAAACAGAGGGAGTTCTTGCTGTCACCAGCTATGCAAGGTGACACTTTTTCTTGCTTTCTCCCATATTTCTTCAGTGCCCTGTTAAACTAGCTCAGAAAACCCATAGATATTCTTATCTGGTTTCTGGTTTCGTTTTCACAACAAGAGCCCACCCCTACCCTCTTCTTCCTTTTTCCACCTTTTATTGCTGAGTGTGACATCATATGGCATGGAATATCCCTTTGGTTGTTTTAGGTCAGCTGCCCTGGTGATGTTTCTTTCTCACTTTTTTGCCCACCCCCTAGGAGGGTTAGAGAGAGTCCTGATGCTGTGCCAGCACTGCTCAGCAGCAGACACAACACTGGAGTGATACCAGTGCTGTTCTAGCTACAAGTGCAAAGCACAGCGCTGTATGGGCTGCTGCAGGGAAAGTTAACATCCCAGCCAGACCCAGTACATGCAGTTAAGTGCAATTTATTACAGCAACAGGAACACAGGTTCTTTGGATTGCCGGCGATAATTTACTGTCTGCAAAAGCAAGCTAGCATGCATGAAATACACAGGTACACAGTCTGGTTATTAACACATTAAAGACTGTATAGCGATTTCTAAGTTTCCGTGGAGACACCCAGTATAACCAAGTGTTCAAATCTTACCTCACAGCATCCCAGTGCCGGGGGGGGGGGGGGGGGGTGGGGGCGGGAAGAGAGGAAGAGAGGCTCAGCCTTTCAACTGATCCCAGAAGTCAGGAGGTATGGTATCTTCCCTTACAATGGTATCTTCCCTGACATCCCCTCTCTCTTAGGCCAATATATATTATTTTCTGTCTTTTAGGTGGAGCTTGAGTGACTCTAGTAAAGCATATCTAAAAAATTTAAAGGTATAGGCTCTGAGAAATTCAGAGTGCGTGCTCATTGAAGGGTGGTCACACCTTGGAGGCGGGTAGCTTTTGGGATGGAAGTGCGTTTTGGTATTATAATGATATTATAATGAGAAAAAGTTCACTAGAGTTGAGCATTTTGTCAAAAACATGACAGGTCATTGGCTCAGGGTAGCAAATGTGCAGCTTATCGGTTTCAGTGTGCACAAGAACAATCGAGTCCCCCTCTTGTCACAGAGCCTAGCCGCGGTGTCTCCACTCTGCTCTACACTCCGTACTGTTCCTTAGAGTCAGCACACCAGGTTCCCCTAGTGTGGTAACATCTAAGGTTGGAAGCCTAGGGAACGCTCAGATAATGCAGCTACGCCCTACCCTGAAAGTCTCTTCGATGCTGTACATTTTCTTTAAAATGTGAATATTACTTTAATTTTCCGTCACTTTAGGCAATTACTTCACACGAGTTTGTAAAATAAATATTTGTTTTGTTCTGTTTTTACTGAAATAAGTAAAAAAAAAAAGTCTTATATAAAAAAGAACATTTTTTTAAATATATATAAACAAGAAGTTCCCTGGGTTCTCTTTCACCTGGATCAGTTCACTGTGAAAATGCTTGAGGGACTCAGGGTGGGATTCTGTGGACTGGAGATGGGAGGAGAGCCCTTGTGCAGTGCATCTCTAGAAGCACTTTGGATTAAATTGATCAGGGGAGTCTAGGTAAGAACTGAACTGAAACTGCATTCATGAGCGTGAATTCAATGTGGTGATATCACTATCTGTATCTGTTCACAGCAGGTATGTGCTACAAGTCTTATCCTTCACTTACTTTTGGTTGCATCTTTACAGTACACTGTATAAGGCTTAGGGTATAATGTCTTCTCTTGTACCACCTCTCCTTTGTTTTTCCTCAGGTCTGGATAACTAAGGAGCCAAGAAAGCACAACAGAGATCACACCTACCCTGAGGTGGCAATGGTGGGTCTCCAAGGTCTAGGTCTTCAGGTATGCTGAGGAATGCACACACTACAGACACCTTTAGCCTGGGCTAAAATGAAATAAAAACTATTGGCACAACCTTAAGAAGGAGAAATTTAAAAATGTAATAGTTTAATGAGAATCTAGTTAACAGCAAAGACTGAAATACAAGGGAGAACCAAACCAAACCAACCAACTAACTAACCAAAAAAAAAAATCAATAAAATTAATGTACTACAGCTTACTTGAAGTTTGGATTTTGAAGTTAACCATCTTAATTTTTTTTAAAAATCATGGAATAATTTTAAAATGGCAGGATGGAAAATTCCTAAAGTCATTTTAATCTACCCACAAGTTGCAATAAAGTGTTAGACTGAGAGTAATCAGCAGAAGAGAGATAATATTACACATTTCTTCTTCATCAACTCTTAACCAACCCTAAAATCGATGAAATGTAGAACCAAGTAGAACACATTTTTCTGTTCTATGTAATGTTTAAGTTTTTTGGAAGCCACTGATGAGTGAAGGAAGTTTGGAGGACAAAGGGATTTTTAGTCAATAAGTATGATGGTAAATACGGGTCAGACAAAGAATCAGACTGTAATGGATGTAAAATAAATGTTTCTGAATTATAACTTCAATGAACAACAGTGGAGTGAAATCTATTGGGCTTCGGATTCAGTATTTTGTTTCCGGGCCAGAATATTCTTGTTTTCAACTAAAGGCTGGAAGATTTACATTTCCATGGGTTCATAAAGTTTCTTTTTGCTTTATTGCTTTAATATTAAACTTTTCTGCAAAGCAGACTCTCATTAAAAAAAAAAAAAAGCCTTTATGAACACGTCCATATTTTCTACTGTCTTTAGCCATGGATAATTCTTTTTTACACTCCCATCCTGTAGTTTTGTTGTTGTTGATGTCCTTGTGGTTGTTCATTTGTTCAGCTGACTGCTTCCTTTCCTTTCCTTTCCTTTCCTTTCCTTTCCTTTCCTTTCCTTTCCTTTCCTTTCCTTTCCTTTCCTTTCCTTTCCTTTCCTTTCCTTTCCTTTCCTTTCCTTTCCTTTCCGCTCCTTTCCTTTCCTTTCCTTTCCTTTCCTTTCCTTTCCGCTCCTTTCCTTTCCTTTCCTTTCCTTTCCTTTCCTTTCCTTTCCTTTCCTTTCCTTTCCTTTCCTTTCCTTTCCTTTCCTTTCCTTTCCGCTCCTTTCCTTTCCTTTCCTTTCCTTTCCTTTCCTTTCCTTTCCGCTCCTTTCCTTTCCTTTCCTTTCCTTTCCTTTCCTTTCCTTTCCTTTCCTTTCCTTTCCTTTCCTTTCCTTTCCTTTCCTTTCCTTTCCTTTCCTTTCCTTTCCTTTTCTTTCCTTTCCGCTCCTTTCCGCTCCTTTCCGCTCCTTTCCGCTCCTTTCCTTTCCGCTCCTTTCCGCTCCTTTCCGCTCCTTTCCGCTCCTTTCCGCTCCTTTCCGCTCCTTGCCTTGCCTTGCCTTTCTCATTTTACTCTCTTTCTTCCTCTTTTATTTTCTCTTTTTTCTCTGTCTCCCCCCCATAGGGTTTTAAAGTTGTTATTGTATTTGACTTGCTCGGTCTGTTTTGCATTTATCTCAAAATGAACACCAGAAATCATGTGCTCATGGCATATACATATATGTTTATACACACACACACACGTATTTATATATTTTTGGTAAATCTATGTATTTATAGGCACATATTCCAGCTAATGGTATTCAATCTATTCCAGGGACAAATATATTCAAATGCTTCTCCCAGTGATACATCATGAAAAAAGTGGTTTTCTAAGCAACAGAATTATTGTAAATGCCTTAAAATTAAAGGACAATCTTCTGGCAAGAAGATGTAAGTATAGCAAAAAGCTATTTCCTACAAGACCATACCTGCCAGAAGGCAAACACTCCCATGTTCAAAGACAAAATAGAGCAGACAACATATTCCAGTTCTGAACCCTTTTAACATATCTCCCTCACACACAATAAAGATTTTTGGATCAAACTGGCTCCTTTCTTTCTAGCGAAGTAATCAAGCTCTACATCATTAACCTTTCTGTTTGCCTGGCAGATAATCTGGAAAAGTAGCAAGTGACTGCTCCTTGGGGCTTTGGAGGCAAGCCAACACAATTACTCTCACCCTTTTCTCTGAGATGGCAGCTGCAGTGAGATCAGGATGCAGAAAACTTTCATGAAATCAAAGGGTTACAGACTTTGGAGCCAACTTTTCATTCATCTGGTGATCAGGCAGAGCTTCTAGCTTGGATGGCAAATCCTCACAGCTCTCTCCGTGTTGAATGGTTATGAACCACCAGTCAAGCAAAGAAAGTTCTCATGATGGTCTAATATTAGCCCCACTGTTCTTCCACCTGTCTTTATTTGCTAATGGTAGTAGTAGTATAGAATCATAGAATCATAGAATCATAGAATATCCTGAGTTGGAAGGGACCCATAAGGATCATCAAGTCCAACTCCTGGCACCGCACAGGTCTACCCAAAATTTTAGACCATGTGACTAAGTGCACAGTCCAGTCGCTTCTTAAATTCAGACAGGCTTGGTGCAGTGACTACTTCCCTGGGGAGCCTGTTCCAGTGTGCGACCACCCTCTCGGTGAAGAACCTCTTCCTGATGTCTAGCCTAAACCTCCCCTGCCTCAGCTTGACACCATTCCCTTGGGTCCTATCACTGGTGTTTATGGAGAATAGGTCACCTGCCTCTCCACTCCCCCTCGCGAGGAAGTTGTAGACTGAGATGAGGTCCCCCCTCAGCCTCCTCTTCTCCAGGCTGAACAGGCCAAGTGACCTCAGCCGCTCCTCATATGTCTTCCCCTCTAGGCCCTTCACCATCTTCATCGCCCTCCTCTGGACACTCTCCAACAGTTTAATGTCCTTTTTGTACTGTGGTGCCCAGAACTGCACACAGTACTCGAGGTGAGGCCGCACCAGCGCAGAGTAGAGCGGGACAATCACTTCCCTCGACCGACTAGCGATGCCGTGCTTGATGCATCCCAGCATACGATTGGCCCTCCTGGCTGCCAGGGCACATTGCTGGCTCATATTCAACTTGCTGTCAACCACAACCCCCAGATCCCTCTCTGCGGGGCTGCTCTCCAGCGTCTCGTCGCCCAGTCTGTACGTATAGCCAGGGTTGCCCCATCCCAGGTGCAGGACCCGGCACCTGCTTTTGTTAAACTTCATGTGGTTGGTGATCGCCCAGCTCTCCAATCTGTCCAGATCTCTCTGCAAGGCCTTTCCACCCTCATCCGAGTCCACAACTCCTCCAAGTTTGGTGTCATCGGTAAATTTGCTCAAAGTAGTAGTAGTAGTATGAATATTTAACAGAGCCAGAAGTATGTTGTCGTGCAGATTCTGTTCCGCTAATGTCTGGTTGGATAGTGTTATTGTATAAAGTCTACTAACATTCTGCCAAATGCCAACTTAGATTTTTTTAAATAGTTTGTGTTCTGAAATTTACACACATGGAGGAAAAACGCTTTCCCATTGAAATGCTTCAGTTCCTAGGCTGCAAATATGGCAAATCTTTTGTTTCTGTGATGAAAGTAATTAAGGATAAAGTAGTAAGAGACAGGTAGTGAGAGGAGATGACATTCAGTTCCCTTGACTGGGATCTGCAACCTCATGGGAGAAAAGTAATTTCATTATTTAAAGGTGGTGATTTCTTCAGAGAAGCTGCTGAAGCATTTGGTAAGAGACAGAATAAATAAATGTACAAAGGGAAAGAGGAATGCAGAAAGGTGATTTATCCAAGTAATGCTAATCATTTTGAAAAAGATCCCAGATTTTCTGTGTCCTAAGCTTGTATCCTAGTTGCTAAGCAACTGTCCTGAATATGAGGGTGCCCAAAGCACAGTATATCAGATTGGCACACTGACACCTTCTGTTTTGATTTCTGTCATATCTGATGTCTAATAAAGAAAAGAAAACAGCCTCCTTGTCCGTCTGTGACTTCAGCTCTTCTGTGTTTAGGCTCTTAAATGAGACCCCTAAATTAGGACCAGTTGCACTATAAGCTTCCTTATCAGCAGAAATAAAAGAGCAGCTCCAGTGGATGAGCTGTACAACCTAAGATCTGAATGGAGGTCTCTCCCTCACAGTTCTTAAAGACGGAAAGATGCATGACTGGGATCCCAGCTCAAGATGTGTCAGCCAGAGTCAGCTTCAGTGAAACTACACTACTTTCATCAGCAGAGATACACATCCATGTGCTAAACATATCTTAAAGAAATAAAACACATAAGGCTAAGGTTTAGAAAAACCCTTCAAACAGAATACTAGAAGTCTGCATTTTTTTTTTGGAACAAAATCAGTAAATAAACAATTATCAATAAACTTTATCACTACTGAAATTTAAAATTGTGTTATTGTGTTGTTTGCTTGTTGTTGCTTAGATTTGTTTTTAAAGGCTTGTCTTCTTTGCAGTTTGTTTTTTTCCTGTCTGTTATTATAATAATAATAATAAAAATATATAAATAATATAAATATATAAATAATATTAATAATAATATTATTATTATCCTGTCTGTTATTATTCCTGCTGTCATGATATAACAATATAACAATGTTGGCTGAATGCCAGCTTGAGAATAGACCAAGCTTTCAATGGATTTTTTGACGCATCAGTATTTTGAGGGGGCATTTAAATGATGTTTGTGCTTCTCACAGTGTGAAAAAAACAACACTGCCAGGTTTCTTTGATCTACTGGAAACAGGCTATTGTAATACAGAAATAGTTAGCTGAAATAAGTACATTCAGGTAGCTTCTTTTTACTTAGCTGTGTATCATTTGCTTCTATTCTCACAAAGGAGGTTTTCATTCAGCTAGGGCAAAGTGCATACAGTTATTGATAGTTCAAGTATTTATTCCTTAAAATGACAGTTCTGGAAACATATTTCTCTCACCACCAGAGAGTGAGAGGGTAGTGAAAAGGAGGGGATAACTGGGGAAGCTGGAAGCAAAATGACATTCATGGCTGTAAGATGCTGTTGTGGTTTAACCCGGCTGGCAGCTAAACACCACACAGCCGTTCGCTCACCCTCCCCCCTCCCTCTCTGGGATGGGGGAGAGAAACGGGAAAGTGAAGCCGGTGAGTTGAGATAAAGACAGTTTATTAAGACGAGAATATAATAATAACAATAATAACAATAATAGTGATAATGATAATAGTATTAACAATAATGTGTAAGAAAACAAGTGATGCACAATGCAATTGCTCACCACCCGCTGACAGATGCCCAGCCTATCCCCGAGCAGCCCCACCCCCCACCCCGGCCAGCCACCCCTATATATTGTTTAGCATGACGTCAGATGGTATGGAATACCCCTTTGGCCAGTTTGGGTCAGCTGTCCTGGGTCTGTCCCCTCCCAGCTCCTGCTGCACCCCCAGCCTGCTCGCTGGCAGGACAGAGCGAGAAGCCGAAAAGTCCTTGGCCTGGTGTAAACACTGCTCTGCAACAATTAAAACATCAGCATGTTATCAGCGCTCTTCTCATCCTAATCCAAAACATAGCACCCTACCAGCTACTATGAGGGAAAATTAACTCTGTCCTAACTGGAACCAGGACAGATGCCATTTCCATTTTAATGACCATAAAGAGTAGTCTTGAGTGACCAGGCAGCATAAGTATGGGTGACCACTTGCAGTGCCAGATGTTGGAAGATTTTGAGTTCAGATTCATGATATGATGGAGGGAATACGTCTCCTTTCCTCCTCCCCTAGGTAAACAAGATAGACTGATGCTGCTCAAAGTTTTTGATGTTTTGTAATTTTCTGACTAGCACAACCTAAGGCATCAACGTGGTGGAAGCTCTGTTGTGTTTGACAGCCTACAAACATAAAGGCATTCATCATAACTCCACTCCATAAACCTGCAGTCTGAAAGATAAATATTGATGATTTGGTGATACTGATGATTTGGTGAGGCAAGCAATCCAGGAGAGAGGAAGGACAAGTAATAATAGGCTGTGTTGGTACAGACAGCCTGGCTCTGTACATAGTTTAGAGGAACATATATGTTGTTACACTGGTTCAGACCTTTAAACTGCCTAGCCCAGTGCCTTTCCAGCACCATGTCTTAAAGAATTTGGGACAGTAAACACAGGACATCACAAAGATCCTTTGTGTCCCTATGAAATGGCCATGCACATCCTGAGAAACTCTCTAGGGACAGTACTGTAGGATCAGTGTTTAAAGTAGAGCTGCCTAGTCTGCTGAGCATCTGGAAACAAATGTTTGGTGCATAGGTAAAGTAATATTTTGTGTGAAGAACATAAAGACGGATGCTCAACATGTAACTCTAAAACAGAAATCGCAACATGTGAACTTCTGAGTGCTCGGAGTCTTTTCTGTCCAAAGGCTGTGGGATCTGGGCCCAGACCTAACAGAGTTCTTCAAAGGAAAGTTCAAGAAATCTGACCTCAATGAAGAGCTTTCAAATACTTCCTAACAAACAGGTGACTTTATTTTTTTTTTAATTTCAACTTCCTTTAGCAATTCTTGTTATCTTTTAAAACGTTTATTTGAATTGTCCTGTAGTGTTCACCTTTAGTGTGTCTTAAGGTTCCCTGGCTTAATCACTCATTGTGGGAAAAAAGAATACTGTTGCCTTTTATCTGTTTTGAACTTCCTACCCTCCTTAATTTTACTGCACATTTTCCTGTCCTGCCACAAACTGAAGGGAAGAGAAACACCTCATCTATCTTCTCTAAGACATTTATTTTTATCCTTTCATTATGTTCTTTTGTCCCTCTCTGTTGTAAGATAACTCTTCCTAAACTTTTCAATCATTTTACGATAGATCTTTTTATTTTTTATTTTTCAAAGACCTGGATCATTTTTGTCTGTCACAGGTGAACAGATTATTTTGATAATCTTTTTTCTTATTTTTGTTATTATTTTGGTTTTATGGCAGTGTAATAATACTCCACAAAATTTTCCAGATTAGACCACATTTTGATTTATAGAATGGCAGTGTAGTATTTACTGCACCATTCCCATCTCACTTCTTACAAACCTTCACATCTTGTTTGAATTTTTTTTTAACTACAGCTGCATATGGTGTAGAAATCTGTCTTCACTGATACTCAGATCCCTTTCCTGGGTTGAGACAGTGAATGTAGACCCCTGTCAGATGTACAAGCAAATTAATTTTTTTTTCCCCTTTAGTATGCCTTACTTTGCATTTATTGGCATTGAACTTCATTTGCCCTCACTTTAGTCTTCACATGGTTTAGCTAAGTCTCTTTGAAGTTCCTCACGGATCTCTCTGGTCTGTGCTAGCTAAATAACTTTGTGTCATCTGCAAGTTTTGCTAACCTCAGTTATTACCCTCTTTCAAGATCATTAATACAGATTTCAAACATGAGATCTAATGCAGAACAATGAAGTGAGGCATCCCACTGTTCACCTTGTGCCACTGACTATTTATTTCTTCCCTTTGTTTCCCATCTTTCACTGATTTTCAAGTCATGTTTGATGTACTCCATGAGCACATCAAATAAGTGAAACCATAAGTGTGGTTAAGCATCAGCATGCTCAGTTTTTCTCACTGCTTTGAATGCAGCTTGTGTGGTAAATACAACGTTTCAGTCCCTTTCTCCAAGAGACCTCCTTTTATTTATTTATTTTTGTTTTTAACAGCTCTAGAAATCCCTCTGGTAGACCTAAACTTTGGAAATGTCTGAGGGAGAAACGTTTATAATTATGCTTCTATTTCATCATGTCAGAAATTTTCAGATTTCTACTTTTAGACAGACAGTATCATTTTCCTCTTTAAGTAGTTAAGGATGAGGGGACTACATACAAAGAATTTTCATCATTTCCTAGTTCATTAACAGACCCTTGCTAGGACATCACTACTATTTCTGGCACCAGCAGCACAAGAGAAATTATCCCATTTCTGCAAAAGGAATAACCTTGATTTTGGCCCCTATCTTAAAAGAAGGATATAAAAGGAGTTTACAGCTTTCCGGACTGCTTTCAGCTGGGAAAAGATGTCCTGTCCACCCATGCAGCATAGTTATTGCTAATGTTCATGCTATGTATGCAGATATTTATGCTAGGAGTTCTAGATAAGGGAGAAAACTTTATAGTGGCCCAAGGTCCCATGTCATGCACCTGCATGAAGAGATTTAAATGCATCAGAACATGTCAAGAAAAACAACATGCCCAGTAAAATAACTGAATCAAACTCAACAGGCAAAGTACTGGGGACCATGACTTTTGTAACACAGTGCAGCTGGATCATAGAACCTCATGCAAATAACGGAGATAAGTCCCATGTCCCACCTTCTCAGGCTTGTCCTTTCCTTCTGTTTCATCACCTCTGTGTTGCTGCACTGTTTAAAATCTCTTTCTATCACTTTAGTGTGTAAATCAAGCTCATAAAAATAAGTCTTCTACACTGCTGATACTCCCCTTAATAAATATGAAATTTTTTTTCTTTCCAAATGCTATGCAATATGAGCTTAAAAAATGAGCTAGTTCTGCAAATAATCTTTCCAGTTAACTAATTTGGTATAATATAAAGGGAAAGTGAATATAAATGATATATGAGTGCTGTCAAATCAAATGTGTTTAGTACTTGGAAGGAATGTTCATAGAAAATGTTTAGTTATGTTCAAGCATCTCTGCTCAGGATGCTTTGCAATGTGCTGAGAAAAAACAGATTTTATCACTTGAGTATCAGAGTGTTGACAGGCTGATCCTACTTCCTCCTTTTATCTTGGACATATTATTTTACAGTAGCATTTTACATTCTACAAACATTAAGGGACAGAGTTCCTCTGACATTCCCTGTGCATGTGGCTTTGCATGTGATGACTCTTTGACTCTACATTGTTTGTTAGCACAGAACTTAATTTTCAGGTTTCTAGATTCTGTAGCAGCATCTGCAGAACGGGTTGGGTACTTGGGAGGAGAAAGAGTGGTACATTACTTAAGGCAATCTGTAGGAAATACAGATGAATGAACACCCCTGTGATTTCAGGACTGTGGCATCTTAACTTTTCCTGAAAAGAGGTATTTACTACCAGTTGGAATTTTCAATCATGATCCCTTTGTCTCTTATTTAATGAGAACAAACAAACAAACTCAGGCAAAAGTATTTATTTTTAAAGCTGGAATGAAAAGAATTAACCGTGTTTTTATGACTAATCAGGTCTTAGATCTATCTTCCAGCATGTGGGAGATCGGAGTTCTGCTCCCTCCTGTGCCTGAGGAGGTTGAAAAGTACACATCTTATCTCCTGAAGCAGAAAAATGTCAACAGCAGTGATTCAGAAAGCTTCTTTTGCAAGTAGCTACTGTGTCTGTGATGTGTGCACTTGGTTAAATAATAATAATAAAAATAATATGATTTTAAATCCCTGCTTCAAGTAGGAGGAAGGACGGGCATCCAGTAACAGATCAACTCACTCCCTAGAAGGCATTAAAAAAAAAAATTGTCACCTGTAATAGGGTAAGAATATCTCTGGTTTCTTTTTAATTAAGCTGACTTCTCTTAGGTGTTCAGCTCCAGGAGAAGGTTCGCAGTTTAGATAACTATTGATAGTGAGGTTTAATTTATGATTTTATCTTGATATTTCCTGCTAGGAAGTTTAGGGGACTCATATAGCTGGGTGGCCTCCAACCTAGTTTTAGTCCTTTCCATATTTTCTGCAAGGAATATAAACACTCTAACCCTGATGAAGCATGAAGATTTCTCTAAAATTCAGACAATTAAATTTGACTTCCCTTTGGAAACAGCACTGGGTTCCTGTGTGCCTGAATCATCTGCAGCTGAATTCCCAAGTCACTTGCAGCTTCAATCACAAAGCGAAGTAGTGACTTCTGAGACTTATTTCAGTTTTAGACACCTAAATCCTCCTGTTCTTGTCTCTTACCCCGGACTGTATGAGAAACTAATGGTGCATCTCCCTTCAGTTTGAGTTGAGAGTGTGCTCTTGAATAAAATCCTCTGATTGCCCCCAGTTATTTCTCTGCCTTGGTTCTCATCACAGAGTCTTGAAACCTTTTAAATGAAGCGAAACTTAAAGATGCTCTTCAAAAGCATACTTGATGCACTGGACTAGGTCCTAGTTCACAGCCCTAGACTAAACTTAATCTGAAATATATTCATTTTAAATGTAAAATGGCCCTCGGCACTAGCTGTTTTATTCTTGCACCATACTCCTTGTTTATATAATCATTATGAATTGGAATAGATACCTAGGTTTATGTGAGATGTGTTCTATCTGTGTCTTGATCTTGCTAAATATGGCAATTTTCTTCTTTCAAGAAATGGATGAGCATGTTTTCCTGAGAGAAAACCTGATTGCACACCACTCTGTTATAAAAGAAAAATGTGCTTCTTGTGCAGCCTAAAATGCAAACAAACAAACAAAAATGACAACAACAAAACAAAACAAAAGTTCAAGCAAATGCCAGAGATGAACTATTAACTAAGTAGTTAACCTGCACTAGAACCAGCACTAGTTCTCTTATATAGGTTGAGAGTCACTTAATTAAGAATGAACAGCATAAAAAAGAAATGCAAAATTGGAATGATTCATACTTGACAAGCTTCAGAAATATTTTTTATTTAGAGACTCTTTATCACAGAACTCTTCCCCAAGCCACCATCTCAAAATTAAGAAGTCTATTAAAACATATGTAGTCATTTCTCTTTTAGGAGGGAAACAAACCTCTATGGGGCTTTTTTTTTTTCCTCTTTTGGAGAGAGAGAAATTAGACTGAACTAATCAGTATGAATTGTATGGGGATGTTATGAGTCATCAGGAGGAAATTCTGCTTCATCTTTGTTTAAAAAGAAATAAAAAATGAGGATTTTTAAAATTACCAAAAGAAAAGGAAGATTAACTGTGCTCTGAATGCAAGAGCTTTCCAGGAGACCAAATAAGTCTTCTATAAACTGATTTGCCTTTCTAACTGTGATTTAGTAGAGTGACACCTAATTTGTTCTGAGAGTCATTGATGCCTCCAACACAACGGAGGATGACAGCTTGCATAACCTCTCTTTCAGCTCTCATCTCATTTATTCCATTTGAAGTTGAGTTCTGACAAGAGAGAGGCACAGAATTAATGTTAGCTTAGATCAGCTCAGTCTCCAGAGGGAGCAGCAAAAGCTTTTCTGGAAACAATAAACCCTTTAAACCCTTTTAAACCCTTTAAACATGACAGGAGGAATAGGACCTTAGGAGGTATATGAAAGTATCCATTATTAAAGAAAGAAAATATATATAGAAAGAATATATATATATATAGAAAGAATATATATATAGAAAGAAAATATATCTCTATGTGGGTCATTTTGATTTTTTTTCCTCTCTAACAAAAAAAAAAAGATGAGCTATTGCCAGTTTTACACACAGATTTAAAGATTTTGGATAGTTTGTGGTTAACATATATTATACATATGTACATATATATATATATACAAACATACATATGTTTTCTTTTTATTGTTGTTGTTGTTGTTGTAGCTGAGTCCCTAGCCATGAATAGCATTTGTTTTGACTTTGAAATTCCCTGCTTGTTTGATCTGGTTCCTTTCCAATTTAAGATAAAAAATCAGGAAGGGAAATTCCCATCACATCTGATAGTTTATAAGGTCAAATTTAATTACTGCAATTTGCATTTAAAATTGATGTAATGCTTTTAAAGTAAATCAGAGGAAGCCAAAGAGATAATTTGTGCAGACAGCTTTGTAGAAAGAACAAAAGTGAAGAAGCATGACAATTTCTGTGTAGCTGTATACACTTGAATCTGTGGTCTACAGAACATCAGCATGGGTAAACTGGCAAAATTCTCTTCAAGCAATAAAGCTACATTGAATTATGCCAGCTAGCGGCCAGAGCTTAGATATATACATATATAGATGACTGACAAATTAGTAACTAGAGGGGAAAATATATACTTAGGAAGAATAGAAATGTTGCTGTTTGTCTAAAACCTTCACATCAAACTACATCTAAAGAAAAAAATCCCCTGTTTTTTTTTTTTATTAAGTCTGCCCTGGAGTGGGCAGACTTAATAAAGGGGGTATTCATTAATAAATAATCTACCCAATGGATAAACCTTGCAGCATTTTCTTTTTGGGAATTCTCGGTGGACTTTGGATTTCTATCAGCAGACATCCAATTTAAATGTGAATTGTGATTTCATCATATCATATCCTGTCATTCCACCAGGAATAATTTCCTGACATTCCACTGTGAATCATTTCAGGAAAGTACAGATGACTTAATAATTTACAATTAAATAGTTCGTGTCATGCTGGAGCAAACCATGTGAAAAGAATCAGTGTACTTGCCACACAAATACCTCTGGGAGATGCAGGATGGAGCAGAGAAAAAAAGAAAAAAGAAAAAGGAAATGGAGGAGAAGAGGAGGAGAGGAAGAAACGGTTATAATTTAACAGTGGACAGTAGAATGGCAGCATTTAGCAGGACTGTGGAAAAGGAGTCTGATTTTAATAGGTCAGAATGGTAGAATACAAATGAAAATGTTCAGTAGATTGGAGAGAAGACAGCCCAAATATTGCTTTTTTTGGAAGGGTGATGCAAACCTTTCCCATCCTGCTTCATGCAGGAGAATACTTAACCTCAGTGGATGAGCTACAGGCCTGAGATTACACTTGCCTTCTCAACAGACAATTTACTAAATGAATGTCAGTTGTCTTTCCCCCATCCCTGTCTCCTCTATCTCCCCACCCTCATCCTTGAAATGTTTTTGGATAGGCTTTGATTTTCAGTGTTTTGTTAGAAGTTCAACATTATTTGTCAGCAGCTTTGCACAGTTCTACATATGGCTTTGTGCTAATCTATTCACTTTTGCTGTGCCTTTTATCTTCGTGATGTGTGGCCAGCTCCACTGTATTCTTCTCCAGCTGGAAGAGCAGTGAGAGGAAACATATTCTTGTGGTCTTAAATATGCTACCATTACTTCTAATTTCTGGATGGGATTCATCTTCCATAACTTCCAGTACAGATGTCTCCATCTGAGATACTCATCACTGCCTCTCTTTACAGTCTATTAAAAGAAATAGGTGCTTTAAAGCAGGACTGTTGTGTCCTACATTAAATTGTCTAATTCAAGAAGAGATTAATTCCACCCTAAAACTGCCTATTTCTTTCTATAGTATTTAAAAAGAACCTAGAATAACAGCTCAGCTGAAAACAGCTACAAGTTAGATGTTTAAAATTAGGTATAATTAATTCTACTCTACAAATCCATTTATTTTGGTAATCCAGATAACGGAATGGATGCTGAAAAAAGTTTTTGAATACAAAGATGAATATGTCTCTCCAAAGCAATGTAAACAGACAAAAGGTGACTTTCTAACTGAGATCTGAAATAAAATCACTCACCTACTAGACAAACATCCCTTGGGAAAACATTCTACCAGAGTGAGTCATTGTGAAGAAGGTCAAAACTTTGAACAAAAAATCCACAGGAGGACAGCCAGAAAAGAATTAGTCCTTTGATGGCATGTAGCAGTCATGGGAAATTAAATCATTCCATTGCATTAATTTTCTTATATACGATATATATGAAGGCAAAAGGTGTCATACATCTCTGCAACCATACTTTAAACTTATTCCTTACATAAGCATGGACTGGAAAAAAAAAAGGAGAAATAAAGAAGAGTCAATGGAAAAATTAGGGTTTCAGTGTAATAAGCCTTATTGTAAGATTTGTCTTGTAAGGAAACTGAAACAATTCTGAGAATAAATTAATAAACAATTTTAAGAGCAGAAATCATATGAAAAGCAGTGCCTGGTTAGAAACCTTTCTGAATGCAGAGTATATTGGATAGTGGAAAGATAAATTAACTCCCATGAGAGTTAACTTTCGATTTCCATGAAATGCCTGAAAGTGGTCAAACAAATTACACCAATAAAAAAGTCACACCTTTGGTGGAATTTATATCAAAGATCACACAGTAATTAACAAATAAAAAATAATTCTCACTGCATAACTCTGAGACAAAACTGATAAAACCTACTTAATCTGTGGGTGGATTCACACTTCAGAACAAAGTAAACAAGAACAAAATAAAAGAACCTGGCTCTCATGGCTGTATTTCAGAGGAGTACGTACAGTGAATCCAAGTTACATTCTGCAAGTCTCTCATCTAGCTTCCCTCCAGAGAACAAGATTGAAAAAGTAATGATAGAATCTGTCTTTATAACAGTAGCTCCATGGTAATAGCAGCACTCCAGGACTGGGAAAGCTATGTTCAATTCCTCCCTGCAGGAATTTTGTCTCTTTTTCCTTCTTACATCTGAAGATACTTGAAATTTTTAGTGCGAAATGACAAAGCTTCAACAGGGCACCAGGAAAGCGCTCCTACCCTCCTCAGTTTATAATCAGAAAGTAACCTATCCATTATGTTACAAATAAGATTAGGGTAGAAGTATTTTCTACTCAATCATTTTAATTGTGGATGCCCCATCCCTGGATGTGTTCAAGGACAGGTTGGATGGGGCTCTACACAACCTGATCTAGTGGAAGGTATCCCTGCCCGTGGCAGGACGGTTGGAAATATTGACAATATCAATATTGACAGGCAGACTCGTCTCATTAATACGTGGCTTCAAGACTGGTGCAACGGGCAGAACTTTGGGTTTGTTGATCATGGGAAGGTCTAAGCAACACCGGGCCTGCTGGCACCAAATGGCATATACCTCTATCAGAGGGGTAAAAGGATTTTTGCCCAGGAGTTAGCGGGGCTGATAGATAGGGCTTTAAACTAGATTTGAAGGGGGAAAGGGATAAAACCAGCCCTGGTGGTGATAAGCTAAGGGATGGCGCACAAGAATCAGAGGGACTGTGTGCTAGTGAAGTCCTTTAGTCTGCTCCACGAGGTGCTGTGTACAACGAGGCGCATTTGAAGTGCTTCTACACAAATGCACGCAGTATGAGGAATAAAATGGATGAGCTAGAAGTCTTGGCCCAGTCACACAGCTACAACATCATCGGCATAAGCAAAACCTGGTGGGATGAGTCCAGTGGCTGGTGTGTTGCAATAGATGGTTACAGGCTCTTCAGGAGGGACAGGCAGGGTAGGCGAGGCAGTGGGGTGGGGCTGTATGTGAAGCATGGGCTGAACTGTGTGGAACTTGAAGCTGGCGATGGCAAAGTTGAGAGCCTCTGGGTAAGGATTAAGGGACGAACAAATAAAGGGGATGTCACTGTGGGACACTATTACAGACCACCCGGCCAGGATGACAACGCCGATGAATTATTCTTTGAGGAACTAAAAGATACCACAAGACGCTCTTGTCCTAATGGGGGATTTCAACTTGCCAGACGTCAACTGGGATTACCACACAGCCGACACAAGCAGGTCCAGGAGGTTCATAAAGCACCTCGATGATAACTTCTTGGTGCAGGTGCTAAGGGCGCCAACTAGGAAAGGTATCCTCCTAGATTGTTGCTGGAGAACAGAGAGGGTCTTGTGGGAGACGTAGCAATTGGCAGCCATCTCGGTCATAGTGACCATGAAGTGGTTGAGTTTAGAATTTTTGATGACAGAAGAAAAGCTGTCACCAAAACTTCAGCCCTGGATATGGGGAAAGCAGACTTCAGGCTGCTCAGGGAACTAGTCAGCAAGGTCCCCTGGGAAACTGTCTTTGAAGGTGTTGGCATCCATCAGTGCCAGTCAGTCTTTAAGCACTGCCTCCTAAAAGCACAAGATCAGGCAATTCCAAAATATCGGAAGTCAGACAGGCAGGGCAGAAGGCCGGCCTGGCTGACCAGGGATCTTCTACTGGAGCTTAGGCGAAAAAGAAAGTGTACGGCTGCTGGAAGGAGGGTCAGGTGACGAGGAAGGAATACAGGGATGCTGTTCGTGTTTGTAGGGAGAAAATTCGTGTGGCCAAAGCCCAACTAGAGTTGAGGCTGGCAATGTCTGTGGGAGACAATAAAAAAGTTTTTTTTTAAATATGTGAACAGAAAAAGGAGGAACAAAGAAAACATAGGTCCGCTACTTGATGGGGGAGGTCTCCTCACAGACAATGACATAGGCATAGCAGAGACGTTTAATGACTTCTTCGCCTCTGTCTTCAATGCTGATGATGGGCTTCGGGACCCAGGGTGCCCTGAGCTGGAGGACCATGACGGTGGGGATGACAAACTCCCAACCGACCCTGAACGTGTGCGGGATTTGCTGCTCCACCTGGATCCATACAAGTCCATGGGTCCGGATGGGATTCATCCCAGGGTGCTTAAAGAGCTGGCTGATGTCATCGCGGGACCTCTCTCAATTATTTTTCAACGATCTTGGGAATCTGGAGAGGTCCCAGTAGACTGGAAGCTGGCAAATGTTGTACCTGTTTTCAAGAAGGGCAACTACAGGCCTGTCAGTCTCAGGTCAGTGCCTGGTAAAATTATGGAGAAGATTATCCTGGGAGTTATTGAAGCACACCTAGGGGACAATGCAGTCATTGGTCCCAGCCAACATGGGTTCATGAGGGGTAGGTCCTGCCTAACAAATTTGATTTCCTTTTATGATAAGATCACCCATCTAGTCGATCAAGGGAAACCAGCTGACGTGATCTTTTCGGACTTCAGCAAAGCTTTTGACACGGTTTCCCATAGGATCCTACTGGACAAAATGTCCAGCATACAGCTAAACAAAAAACATCATACGGTAGGTGAGCAATTGGCTGACGGGCAGGGCTCAAAGGGTTGTGGTAAATGGGGCCACATCAGACTGGCAGACAGTCACCAGTGGGGTCCCTGAAGGCTCCATTTTAGGGCCAGTCCTCTTCAATGTTTTTATAAATGATTTGGATGTAGGACTAGAAGGTGTTTTGAGCAAATTTGCCGATGACACCAAACTTGGAGGAGTTGTAGACTTGGCTGAGGGTGGAAAGGTCTTCCAGAGAGATCTGGACAGACTGGAGAGCTGGGCGATCACCAACCACATGAAGTTTAACAAGATCAAGTGCCAGGTCCTGCACCTGGGAAGGGACGGGGCAACCCTGGCTATACGTACAGACTGGGCAACGAGACGCTGGAGAGCAGCCCCGCAGAGAGGGATCTGGGGGTTGTGGTTGACAGCAAGTTGAATATGAGCCAGCAGTGTGCCCTGGCAGCCAGGAGGGCCAACCGTATCCTGGGGTGCATCAAGCACGGCATCAGTAGTCGGTCGAGGGAAGTGATTGTCCCGCTCTACTCTGCGCTGGTGCGGCCTCACCTTGAGTACTGTGTGCAGTTCTGGGCACCACAGTACAAAAAGGAAGCGAAACTGTTGGAGAGTGTCCAGAGAAGGGCTACAAAGATGGTGAAGGGCCTAGAGGGGAAGATGTATGAGGAGCAGATGAGGTCGCTTGGCCTGTTCAGCCTGGAAGAGGAGGCTGAGGGGAGACCTCATCGTGGTCTACAGCTTCCTCAAGAGGGAGAGTGAAGGGGCAGGCGCCGATCTATTCTCTTTAGTGGCAAGCGATAGAACCCGTGGGAATGGGGTCAAGCTGCGACAGGGGAGGTTCAGGCTGGAGATCAGGAAGAGGTTCTTCACTGAGAGGGTTGTCGCGCACTGGAACAGACTCCCCAGTCTGAATTGAATATGGTCTGAACTTTTTGTAGACCAGTGTGGTGCCAGGAATTGAACTCGATGATCCTTATGGGTCCCTTCCAACTCGGGATATTCTATGATTCTATGAAATATAAGATTTTTAAGGTCTTTTCCAACCCAAGCTATTCTGTGATTCTGTAGTTTCACAGGAAGAAACAAACAAGTAATTAATTGGACCCCAGGAAAGGAATAAAGCTGAATGGATTTATATGCCCTAGGATGTCCAGTTAAAAATTAGTATTTGGTGTTCCAGTGCTTGATCTTGTTTTTTTTATCTCATCCAAAGATCAACTGATACAAAATTTAGGTTTATGCTGTCTATTAGCAAGGTCTTGCAGAAAGATAGAGATTACACTTGAGCTATTTCAGGAAAAAGGGGAGATTATAGTTGGGCCACTCACTTTTTACGGTTTGATTTAATCACCAAACTCTCACATGAATATCAAGAAAACACCACATTGTTTTGGGAAAAAAAGGTAATAACTATGTTTCAGAGAGTTTAGGATTGTAATCCTGATGCATGATAACATGTCCTAGAGTTTGAGAAGATTTGGAAAAGGACGAGATCAGGAATATATATCTGTATTCCATGCTTCTTGCAAGCTAGTTCTCAACTGAGCATGTTGGATGCTTTTCTTGTGATTATGGTCTAAATGTACTGTGCAGGGATACCAGTGTGAGAAACACTCTGTAGCCAATAACTTAGGCTCAGGCGAGGATCTCAGTGAAGTAGTAATTTATTCGCGATTGCAATGGCGGGCGCCCCACAAGCAGGAGAGCGCACCCACTAGTTCCAAAACACAGTTTATATACTTTTTGATGACAGGACCCTCCCCTGTTTCCCCACTGGAGTGGGTAATCCAGGTTCACAATCTACCTGATGCTTCACAGACAATGCCTGGCCTTCAGTTTCCGGCCTGTTTTTGAGATGGTAATGTTTTCTCCCCTTATCTGGCTTGACTTAACATAATGATTTTGACCTGATTGCTCTAAGGAGTCTGGTTGTCTGCATTTTAGGAGGTCACCTGCTGAGCTTTCTTATCACTGTAAGCATATCTCAATACCACATTCCTTCCTTCTATACAATGTAACACTGCAAAAACAACATTTCTATTCCCACAATTCCCCCCTTTTCTCTTTTTATAATTTGTTGATTTTTGCAAAATTTTTCTCTAAGATGTAATTTGGTAGATGTCTTCCTCTTCTTCACTTTCTTTGCTTTCCATTTCCTCTAATATCATCATCTTATCTGAGTAGGGTGGTGGATCCATGGTCATTTGTTTCAAAAGTGCAGTTTCAATTAACCGCTGGACAAGTCCCCTTACACAGGGGATAATGCAACAACCAATGGCTGTCAAAACTCCTGCTACTACGATCAAGGATGTAAATATGGACACTACCATCCCTTTCCATTTACCAAACCAAGATTCCAACCATCCTGTGATGGAAGTGTCTGCTCCTGAGTTTTCTGCCAATTCATTGGCAAGGGTGGTAAGCCCTTGCAATGCTCTAGTTACTGTGCCATCCGGGGCAGTATTGTTAGGGATAAAAGTACAACAACGGTTGCCCAGCATCACGCACACACCACCTTTCTCCGCAAGAATCATATCTAATGCTATTCTGTTTTCCCAAGCCATTTTGCTGGTGGCATCTAGTTGTTCAGCGATTCCTCTTATCGCATCTCTTGTATAGTTTATGAATCTCTGCTGATTATAATAGATATAATTAATCCAATCCACATTTTTATTAATTGTTACCCACCAGAACAGTGACTCAAACCCTGCAGCAATTTGATTCCTGGCTTTATGTTCATCGGGAACTCCTCTAGGCACCCCAATAGAATCTATGTACACTCTGTCATCGAATGATACTCCTAAGCTTCTTTTACTTCTTCTGGGTATTTGTGATGTTTCTCTTTCAAATGCCAGGGTGAAGGGTATAGCTAATTGAACAAGTGCACAAGTGCCTCCCCAGTTAGATGGCAGGATGGACCGTAAGATCTTCCCTCCACAGTACCACCAGAGATCTGCCCTGGGGATCTCAAGTCTTCAATAGTTTCCCATCAAGTCCTCGGTAGCATTCAAGGTCCTCGTGCACAAGGCAAATTCTCCCAGATGCTGGGTAGCACTCACACCCTGCCGTGAGAGGCAAGCTGTATGGTTACCTATAGCTGTGGAGAATACAGGGGGAGCCCTGATATTGCTATCATGCAAGGAAGGGAATAGCAAAGAGAGAGACTTACAGGCCTCATTTCCCCAGGCAGTCTTTTCTTGGTACAATGCAATCATACATCGCATTCCCTGGGAATCCTTGGTCCACCCCAATGGGCAGGGCACTGTCTGGGCAATCGGTCATCCCGAGGCACAAGCATAGCAATTGCTATGGTTGAGACTCTGGACAGTATATTTGACCCATTCTATCCAGGCATTCACATCCCCATACCCTGTTTCAATCTCAAATGTTTGAACTGCCGCATTTCAAAGAGGGCCTCCTGTTTTCTCTCCTGTTTTCTCCTTGAGTTTCTCCCTTTCTCTGATGGCAATAGAGGATTGTTTCCATACAGCTATTCTCAATCTGGCTGTTGGGTCTCTCCCAGTTATTTGTTCTCTCTGCTCAGTTGTCGTTGGGCATTTAAATCTCCACAAGCTAACACCTCACAAGCATCAAACATGATAAATTTTGGTACATAACCCTCTGTCACATTCACCCATATTTCTATGGTATATCCCATCTTACTATTATCTGGTCATGCCTTTTCCAAGTTGCCAATTGACCAAGGCTTTCTCTGAGGCCTACAATCACTAGAAACAAAATTAATAATTGATTTTTCCCTGTCATTATTTTTAACCCTTAGGTTTCCAAAAAATTATCAATACAAAGAATAAGACATACACTACTACTATAACAAACCCCCCTTGGGAACACTTCAATTCACTATAGGTCTGTCCTTTCTCTCAATCACAAGTCTCACTCATTAGTTACCTGTGAAAATAAAAGGTTAGTTTACAATTGCAAGCTCTTATCCCGCTCAGAGTCCACTACGAGATTTTTCTCTTCAATTTCAGCTTCCAACAAGTCTTCTGTAGGAACAGCTTCCCAGGTACTAGGGTCGACGGATGCCTTCACTCGAGTATAGTGAGTCCAACCTTTTTCCGCAGTTCCTATGGCTGTTTCAGTGGTTAGTAGTACTTGGAAGTGTCCTTCCCATTCAGGCCGGAGTTGATCCTTTCCAGGTCTGAATCAGGACCCAATTTCCCACCGGTCCTGAGAGATGACAAAGAAGAGGACAACCCCAGAATATAGCTCTTAAGAAAACTTTCTTGTTTGTTGTGGTATCTCATCCCTTCTGCCCAGATAGGGTAATCCGAACAGCATCTCATATGGTGAAATTCCTATATCGTTTCTTGGTGCTGTTTGAACCTGTAGGAGTGCTAAAGGTAAGCATTTTACCCAAGGAAGTTGGGTTTCTAACACTAACTTAGTTAATTGCTTCTTTAATGTCTGGTTCATTCGCTTTACATTCCCAGAAGAGGAGGGGTGCCAGGGGGTGTGAAAATCCCACTCAGTCTCTAAGGCCTGCATTAACCCTTGTGTTAGCGTAGCAACCACATAACCACCAAGTGATTATATGAAGGTGCTTTATTCAGCGCTGGAAGCCGGGGCAGGTGCCCAAATCTGGCTTCGAGTCCCGTCACTTCCCAGCCATTATTTATACATTCAACATTGCGTAAGGTATACATATTCATTACAGGTTGCAACATCAGCCTCGCATTTCATTCTAATTAGCTCCCCTCCCCTTTGCACATGCGTGGCGCACTCTGGTGGTCATCCAGGTGGTCGTCCAGATGAAGTAAGGAGTCTTCCTCTCCGCTAAACTTTTCACCTTTCTTACTCGACGCATGCTCCCTCCGCTCCTTGGTTCTGCTTCAACTCATTTCATCATTTCCAGGCCCTTATCCAAGGTCAGGTTGTACCTGTTCCCTCCCGGGGTTCCCCTTCAACGATTCTTTTGATTGTTCAATGTACTCCCTAAGTTTCCAGTGTACATAGATTAATTGATAATGTAAGTACATTTGGCAATGCTTAATTATACTGTATGTCCCATCACCTAAGAGACATTAGTAAAACATCCATTCGATTCTCCCCAACACTAACATTTCCCCCCTTTGAAAATACTTCACTCATACCAAGAGCAAGTATTTTCATTACTATTAGGTTGAATCAGGTTAGTAGAGGTTAGTGAGTATAACTTGATATAGAGATTAGTAAGTATAATCTTAACGCATCTTCGTTAGTCTACTATCTTATTGATTCCTCTATGCCTGCTTGTTAACGCTAGTACTATAGGATGGGGGTGGAGTAAGTGGGATAGGGTGTTCTGGGTGATTCCCAGTAACCTACTAACCTCCTTAACCACATTGGCAATGAAATGTGGTCCCCTGTCTGAAGAAATACCCAATGGTACACCAAATCTAGGGATTATTTCCTGTAGTAACCATTTTACCATTTCCTTTGCTTGGTTGGTGCGACAGGGAAGGGGCTCCGGCCATCCTGAAAAAGTATCAACCCCTTGCTTTAGGCAGTTCCACGAAGTCTATTTGCCAGTAATCTCCAGGCTCTATTCCAGCTCTAGTTCTTCCCATCTCAGCATGTTTCCTTGCTACCGGATTATTCTTTAAGCAAAGCTCACATTTTGACATTACTGACTTTGCCATTGTTAACATGTGTACCGAGATGACACCTCGTTTCAAATAGGTCACCATTGCTCCTGCACCCCAGTGACATTCATTATGGTTTTTTTGTAAGATTTCTCGCATTACTATAGGAGGCACTATGAGTTGTCCTGTCGTAGTCACATACCATCCGTCAGGATTCTTCTGGGCCTTCATCAAATTTGCAAGTCTCTCATCTTCTGCTGAATACTTTGGGTCTTTAGGTAATTTAAAACAAGAGAGGCCTACCTTTGATGGAATTAGAGCCATTACTTTCCATACTTCACTCGCAACCTTCCGGGCCGTCAAATCTGCCAGTCTGTTACCTTCTGCAATCTCTGACACCCCTCCTTGATGGGCTTTACAATGCATTATGGCCACCTGTTGGGGTTTCTGTACAGCTATTATTAATTTCAATATTTCTTCCTGGTATTTTATATTAGTCCCTTGTGAGGATAGCATTCCCCTTTCTTTCCATAATGCCCCATGTACATGAACTACCCCGAATGCATATTTTGAATCTGTCCAAATATTCACGTTCTTACCCTCGCTTAGTTCCAGGGCTCGTGTCAGGGCGACTATTTCTGCTCGTTGGGCTGAACTTCCCGGAGGTAGGGAATTTGCCTCAATCACTACCTTTGATGTAGTTACCGCGTATCCTACGTAACGAGTCCCATTTTCCATAAAGCTGCTTCCATCCGTGAAAAGTTCCCAATCCGGTCTCCCCAGAGGCTGATCCCTTTAAGTCTGTTCTGCTGGCATAGGTATGTTCGATGATCTCCACGCAATCATGACTGAGGTCTCCTTCCTCCGTAGTTGTTCCTAGAAACACTGCTGGGTTCAATAAGTTAGTAGTTCTTAAGATTACATCATCTTGCTCAGTTAGTATAGCTTGATATTTCATCATTCGGCTGGGCGATAGCCAATGGCCCCCCTTTTGCTCCAATACTGTAGTCACCATATGTGGCACGAACACCTCAATTCGTTTCCCTAATGTGAGCTTCCTGGCTTCCTGTATTAAAAGGACTGTGGCTGCCACGGCCCTTAAACACGAGGGCCATCCAGCGCTTACCGCATCCAATTGTTTAGAAAAGTACCCCACAGGTCTTTTCCAGCTGCCAAGTCGCTGGGTCAGTACTCCTAATGCCAATCGTTGTCTCTCATGCACAAACAGCTGGAAGTCCTTTGATAAGTCCGGCAAGCCCAAGGCTGGCGCCTTTATCAGGGCTTCTTTTAATTTTTTAAAGGCCTCTTGTTGTGGCTTTCCCCAGGTAAATGTACAGGCCTTTTGGGTTTCATAGAGGGGCTTTGCTATGAGTCCATAGTCCATTACCCACAGTCTACACCACCCGGCCATACCTAGGAAAGCCCGTAGTTCATGCAAATTTCGCGGCTCACGGATTTCACAAACAGTTTGTATTCGGTTAACTCCCAATTTTCTTTGTCCTTGAGAAATTTCACATCCCAAATAAATTACTGTTGTGCACGCGATTTGTGCCTTTTGTTTAGAAACCTTGTACCCATTTAGTCCCAATTGATTCAAAATATCAATAGTTACCTGAATACATTCTGACTCTCCTTCGGTAGCTATTAATATATCGTCCACATATTGTAACAGCAGGTATCGATCCTTTGGTACCTGAATCTGTCCTTGGTTAATCCAATCTTCTATTTCTTTAGCTAGTTGACTGCCAAAGAGGGTCGGGCTATTCTTGAATCCTTGAGGCAACCTTGTCCAGGTTAGTTGCATCTTTCGTCCGTTCCGTGGATTTTCCCATTCAAAAGCAAAAAGTTTTCTACTATCCTTGTCAATGGGTATGCAGAAGAAGGCATCTTTTAAATCAATTACCGTAAACCACTTATATTTCTCTTTTACAGATGTTAACAATGTATAAGGATTAGCCACCACTGGGTGAATATCTTTTGTTATTTCGTTTATTGCCCTAAGGTCCTGCACTAGCCTGTATTCCCCATTAGGTTTCTTTACTGGGAAAATTGGCGTATTATATTCAGATTTGCATTCCTCCAGAATGTGGTAGCTAAGAAATTTATCTATAATCTTTACTATTCCTAGCCTAGCTTCTGGCTTCAATGGGTACTGTTTAATCCGTACCGGTCGGGCCCCTTCCTTAAGTTCAATTTTTACTGGCTGGGCTACTTTTGATTTTCCAGGCACGTCCGTTTCCCAAATTGCAGGCATTACTGCATTTTCTACCTCTTTTGGGATATGAGGAACAGCCTTCTCTTTAATCATTAATATTTGTCCCACTTTTGATTCCGGGATTCTCATAATCAATTCTCCATCTTCAAACATTATGGTAGCATTTAGTTTAGTTAGCAAATCCCGTCCCAAAATCGGAATAGGGCATTCTGGTATGTATAAAAATTCATGCGTAATTTCTTTGCCTCCAAACCGTAAATCAAGGGGTTGTAAGAACGGCCGTATTTCCTCCTTCCCGGTGGCACCTTGTCCTGGTTCCAGTTAGGACAGAGTTAAGTAGCTCATAGTAGCTGGTAGGGTGCTATGTTTTGGATTAGGATGAGAAGAGCGCTGATAACATGCTGATGTTTTAATTGTTGCAGAGCAGTGTTTACACCAGGCCAAGGACTTTTCGGCTTCTTGCTCTGTCCTGCCAGCGAGCAGGCTGGGGGTGCAGCAGGAGCTGGGAGGGGACAGACCCAGGACAGCTGACCCAAACTGGCCAAAGGGGTATTCCATACCATCTGACGTCATGCTAAACAATATATAGGGGTGGCTGGCCGGGGTGGGGGGGGCCGGCTGCTCGGGAATAGGCTGGGCATCTGTCAGCGGGTGGTGAGCAATTGCATTGTGCATCACTTGTTTTCTTACACATTATTATTGTTAATACTATTACCATTATCACTATTATTATTATTATTGTTATTATTATTTTCCTGTCTTAATAAACTGTCTTTATCTCAACTCACAGGCTTCACTTTCCCGTTTCTCTCCCCCATCCCAGAGAGGGAGGGGGGAGGGTGAGCGAACGGCTGTGTGGTGTTTAGCTGCCAGCCGGGTTAAACCACAACAGTCTTTTTGGCGCCCAACGTGAGGCCCGAAGGGTTGAGATATCGACAAATCTGACCAGAGTGTGTTAAACTAAAATTGGTATAAGTATTGGACCTGCTTAATAGTTGCTAGTCACGATGTTGATTGCCTTAATCTCCAGTCTGCTGTACCTGTATTCCAAATTGAGTTTTATGGTGCGTTACTTTCTGTATGTGCTCCCTGTTGCACTGTTTATCCTTTCCGGGCCCTGGTTTAAGATTGTTATGGTACTGTGCGGTGTAGCAATGGCTTATGAAATGATGAAATATCTGGTCACGACTTTAACCTGGTATTTGTACTCAGCACTGACGTCGACTCTATACTTTGGAACCCATATCTCGGAAACTATTAGCAATTACACCTATTGCCTGTTTTCGTTAGGGAGCCAATCTGTGAAGGGGACAGGGGAAGACATGTTTCCCTACCTGTTCACTCTCCCTTTCTCCTTCACCACCACCCTCTTATCCCCCGAGCTAGTTACGGTGGTTCTCCGAGATGTTGAATATCCTTGGGATACTCAGACCAGCCTGCTCTTGTTGTTATGTCTCCTGAATGCGCTTCAGATTTTGTGGAGGGTTAAACAACTACTTAGGAATCTCATCCGGAGATCTGTCTTGAGGCGGGATAGTTGCGAGTGGCAGGGAGTGTGGGAGGATATGGGCAGGTTTCTAGAGCAGTGGTCACCTCCAGTGTTTTGGACATTCACCCCTGAACAACTGCAAAATCCTAAAAAGCTGGCAGAATGCTTGAAAAAAAGGTGTCATGACTCTGGCAGTTCCAAAGTGACACAAATCACTGTAGCGTGCTGGGGTCTGGCTTGTGCCTATCGAGCTGCAATTGATGCTACTAGCAACGTAGCTCCAGCTCCTGCAGCCGTTCCAGCTCCAGCTCCTGCAGCCGCTCCAGCTGCAGCTCCTGCGGCCGCTCCAGTTCCAGCTCCTGCAGCCGCTCCAGCTCCTGCAGCCGCTCCAGCTCCAGCTCCTGCAGCTGTTCCAGTTCCAGCTCCTGCAGCCGCTCCAGCTCCAGCTCCTGCAGCCGCTCCAGTTCCAGCTCCTGCAGCCGCTCCAGCTCCTGCAGCCGCTCCAGTTCCAGCTCCTGCAGCTACTCTAGCTCCCACTCCTGTGGCTGGGTCAGAGAAACGAGCTGTAGCAGTGCAAGTTGACCCCGCAGAGGGTATTCCAACCCCTGTGGCAGACCCTGTGTCCGGGTCAGAGAAACGAGCTGTAGCAGTACAAGTTGACCCCGCAGAGGGTATTCCAACCCCTGTGGCAGACCCTGTGTCTGGGTCAGAGAAACGAGCTGTAGCAGTGCAAGTTGCCCCTGTAGACAAGGTGAAAAAATGGTATAGAGGCTCAGGTCGTTTAAAACGCAGACAGTCTTCTGCTAAGTCTGGGCGTAGTGAAGACGAGGCTGGGCCATCAAAGGTGCAGGAGACTGAAGATGAGGATGAGGATGGCGAAAAATCAACAGTAACTACCCGGACTCCATACCAGCCATCAAAGGTGCAGGAGACTGAAGATGAGGATGAGGATGTCGGAAAATCAACAGTAACTACCCGGACTCTACACCGGCCATCAAAGGTACAGAAGACTGAAGATGAGGATGAGGATGTTGAAAAATCAACAGTAATTACCCGGACTCTATACCAGCGTGAGCTACGAGATGTGCGAAAAGATTTTGGTCGCTGTATAGGCGAGCAGCTTGTCACCTGGCTGCTCCGGTGCTGGGACACGGGAGCCAATTATGTGGAATTGGAGGGCAAGGAAGCCAGGCGGCTGGGATCCCTTGCTAGGGACGCATGCATTGACAAAGCAATTGGAGATGGAGCACGATCTCGCAGCCTCTGGAGGCGTCTCCTGTCAGCTGTGAAGGAAAGGTATCTCTTCAAGGAAGAACTTGTATGTTTACCAAGCAAATGGACCACCATGGAGAAGGGAATTCAGTACCTGAGGGAATTGGCCGTACGGGAAGTAATTTATAAGGACCTAGACGACGCACAAACATCCGCAGATCCAGATGCAGTCCGGTGTACACTACCCATGTGGCGGAAGTTTGTACAGAGTGCCCCATCATCATATGCCAACTCATTGGCAATACTAGCCTGGAAAACGGAGGAGAATCCCACAGTGAATGAAGTGACTAAAATACTCCGGCAGTACGAAGGAAATCTCTCCTCTTCCCTAAAGGCCTGTGTCTCAGCTGTGGAGAAACTCTCTGAAGAGGTCCACCAACTTAAAGAGAATTTATCTTCCCCTCCACCTGAACGAACCAGTGTCCACCAGCTAAAAGAGAATGCTTTAGAGAAACTTTCTGAAAAGATCCACCAACTTGAAGAAAGATTATCTTCCCCTTCACCTGAACGAACCAGTGTCCACCAGCTAAAAGAGAATGCTTTGGAGAAACTTTCTGAAAAGATCCACCAACTTGAAGAAAGATTATCTTCCCCTCCACCTGAACGAACTAGTGTCCACCAGCTAAAAGAGAATACCTTGGAGAAACTTTCTGAAAAGATCCACCAACTTGAAGAGAGATTATTTTCCTCCCCACCTGTACAAACCAGTGTCTCAGCTATTAGGGGTAAACGTTCATCTATGCAAGGAAGACAATATGGTGGGCACACACACCGCGCCACCCTGTGGTTTTACCTACGTGACCATGGAGAGGACATGAGAAAATGGGATGGAAAATCTACTGCGACCCTAGAGGCACGGGTACGTGAATTGCAAAGGAAAACAATTGGGAAAAAGGAGTTCTCTGAAAGGTTTGCTGCTCCAACTTCCAGCAGGCAGTCCTTTAAACACAGAAATGAAGATTCTGACCAGGACTAGAGGGGCCCTGCCTCCAGCCAGGGGGAGGAAAGGGACAATCGAGTTTATTGGACTGTGTGGATTCGATGGCCTGGCACGTCAGACGCACAGAAGTATAAGGCTTTGGTAGACACCGGTGCACAATGTACTCTAATGCCATCAAGCTATAAAGGGCCAGAGCCCATCTGTATTTATGGTGTGACGGGGGGATCCCAGCAGTTAACTGTATTGGAGGCTGAAGTGAGTCTAACTGGGAATGAGTGGCAAAAGCACCGTATTGTGACTGGCCCAGATGCTCCGTGCATCCTTGGCATAGACTATCTTAGAAGAGGATATTTCAAGGACCCAAAAGGGTTCCGCTGGGCTTTTGGCATAGCTGCTTTGGAGACAGAGGACATTAAACAGTTGTCTACCTTGCCTGGTCTCTCAGAGGACCCTTCTGTTGTGGGGTTGCTGAGGGTTGAAGAACAGCAGGTGCCAATTGCTACCACAACTGTGCACCGGCGGCAATAATGCACCAACTGAGACTCCCTAATTCCCATCCATAAGCTAATTCGTCAACTGGAGAGCCAAGGAGTGATCAGCAAGACTCATTCACCTTTTAATAGTCCCATATGGCCAGTGCGAAAGTCTAATGGTGAGTGGAGACTAACAGTGGACTATCGTGGCCTGAACGAAGTCACGCCACCACTGAGTGCTGCAGTGCCGGACATGCTAGAACTCCAGTATGAACTGGAATCAAAGGCAGCCAAGTGGTATGCCACAATTGATATCGCTAATGCATTTTTCTCCATCCCTCTAGCAGCAGAGTGCAGGCCACAGTTTGCTTTCACTTGGAGGGGAGTCCAATATACTTGGAATCGGCTGCCCCAGGGGTGGAAACACAGCCCTACCATTTGCCATGGACTGATCCAGTCTGCGCTGGAGCAGGGGGAAGCTCCTGAACACCTGCAGTACATCGATGACATCATTGTGTGGGGTGACACTGCAGAAGAAGTTTTCGAGAAAGGGAAGAAAATAGTCCAAATCCTTCTGAAGGCCGGTTTTGCCATAAAACAGAATAAAGTTAAAGGACCTGCACGAGAGATCCAGTTTTTAGGAATAAAATGGCAAGATGGACGTCGTCAAATCCCAATGGATGTGATCAACAAGATAACAGCTATGTCTCCACCAACTAGCAAAAAAGAAACACAAACTTTCCTAGGTGTCGTGGGGTTTTGGAGAATGCATATTCCAAATTACAGTCTGATTGTAAACCCGCTCTACCAAGTAACCCGTAAGAAGAATGCTTTTGAATGGGGCCCTGAGCAACGACAAGCCTTTGAACAAATTAAGCAGGAAATAGTTCATGCAGTAGCCCTCGGGCCAGTCCGAACAGGACCAGATGTAAAGAATGTGCTCTACACTGCAGCCGGAGAGAATGGTCCCACCTGGAGCCTCTGGCAGAAAGAACCTGGGGAAACTCGAGGTCGACCCCTGGGGTTTTGGAGTCGGGGATACAGAGGATCTGAGGCCCGCTATACTCCAACTGAAAAGGAGATATTGGCAGCATATGAAGGAGTTCGATCTGCTTCGGAAGTGGTCGGTACTGAAGCGCAGCTCCTCCTGGCACCCCAACTGCCGGTACTAGGCTGGATGTTCAAAGGAAGGGTCCCCTCTACACATCATGCAACTGATGCTACATGGAGCAAGTGGGTTGCACTGATTACTCAGCGGGCTCGAATAGGAAACCCCAGTCGCCCAGGAATCTTGGAGGTGATTATGGACTGGCCAGAAGGCAAATACTTTGGGATATCACCAGAGGAGGAGGTGGTTCGTGCTGAAGAAGCCCCCCTGTACAACAAGCTACCGGAAAATGAGAAGAAATATGCCTTGTTCACTGACGGGTCCTGTCGTATTGTGGGAAAGCATCGGAGATGGAAAGCTGCTGTATGGAGTCCTACACGACGAGTTGCAGAAGCTGCTGAGGGAGAAGGTGAATCGAGTCAGTTTGCAGAAGTAAAAGCCATTCAGCTGGCTTTAGATATTGCTGAACGAGAAAAGTGGCCAGTTCTCTATCTCTATACTGATTCATGGATGGTAGCAAATGCCCTGTGGGGGTGGTTACAGCAATGGAAGCAGAACAACTGGCAGAGCAGGGGCAAGCCCATCTGGGCTGCGGCATTGTGGCAAGATATTGCTGCCCGGGTAGAGAACCTGGTTGTAAGGGTACGCCATGTAGATGCTCATGTGCCCAAGAATCGGGCTACTGAAGAACACCAAAACAACCAGCAGGTGGATCAGGCTGCTAAGATTGAAGTGGCTCAGGTGGACCTGGACTGGCAACATAAAGGTGAATTATTTATAGCCCGATGGGCCCATGACACCTCAGGCCATCAAGGTAGAGATGCAACCTACAGATGGGCTCGTGATCGAGGGGTGGACCTGACCATGGACACTATAGCACAGGTTATTCATGACTGTGAAACATGTGCTGCAATCAAGCAAGCCAAACGGTCAAAACCTCTTTGGTATGGAGGACGATGGCTGAAATATAAATATGGAGAGGCCTGGCAGATTGATTACATCACACTCCCTCAAACCCGCAACGGCAAGCGCCACGTACTTACAATGGTGGAAGCAACCACCGGATGGCTGGAAACATATCCTGTGCCCCATGCCACCGCCCGGAACACTATCCTGGGCCTTGAAAAGCAAGTCCTATGGCGACATGGCACCCCAGAGAGAATTGAGTCAGAAAACGGGACTCATTTCCGAAACAACCTTATAGACACTTGGGCCAAAGAACATGGTATTGAGTGGGTGTATCACATCCCCTATCATGCACCAGCCTCTGGAAAAGTTGAGCGATACAGTGGACTGTTGAAGACTACACTGAAAGCAATGGGTGCTGGGACATTCAAAAATTGGGATACACATTTGGCAAAGGCCACCTGGTTAGTCAATACCAGGGGATCTGCCAACCGAGCTGGACCTGCCCAATCAAACCTGTTACGCACTGTAGAAGGGGATAAAGTTCCTGTAGTGCACGTAAGATACATGCTGGGTAAAACAGTCTGGGCTACTCCTGCCTCAGGAAAAGGCAAACCCATTCGTGGGATTGCTTTTGCTCAGGGACCTGGATGCACTTGGTGGGTAATGCAAAAGAATGGGGAGGTCCGGTGTGTACCTCAAGGGGATTTGATACTGGGTGAGAATAGCCCATGAGTTGAATTGTAGTATGTTAATTATTATATAATAATGTATGTCATCACTACCATGATTGCTATATATCATAGATGAAAATGCTGATTAATTAGAACGTATTGGACAGAGTGTAACCTGAGCATGACATAAATGGTATGGAATAAGGGGTGGATATCTGTCCTGGTTCCAGTTAGGACAGAGTTAAGTAGCTCATAGTAGCTGGTAGGGTGCTATGTTTTGGATTAGGATGAGAAGAGCGCTGATAACATGCTGATGTTTTAATTGTTGCAGAGCAGTGTTTACACCAGGCCAAGGACTTTTCGGCTTCTTGCTCTGTCCTGCCAGCGAGCAGGCTGGGGGTGCAGCAGGAGCTGGGAGGGGACAGACCCAGGACAGCTGACCCAAACTGGCCAAAGGGGTATTCCATACCATCTGACGTCATGCTAAACAATATATAGGGGTGGCTGGCCGGGGTGGGGGGGGCCGGCTGCTCGGGAATAGGCTGGGCATCGGTCAGCGGGTGGTGAGCAATTGCATTGTGCATCACTTGTTTTCTTACACATTATTATTGTTAATACTATTACCATTATCACTATTATTATTATTATTGTTATTATTATTTTCCTGTCTTAATAAACTGTCTTTATCTCAACTCACAGGCTTCACTTTCCCGTTTCTCTCCCCCATCCCAGAGAGGGAGGGGGGAGGGTGAGCGAACGGCTGTGTGGTGTTTAGCTGCCAGCCGGGTTAAACCACAACACACCTACAATAGTAGTTTTACTTTCCCCTATTTTACCACTTAATCTATTGAGCACTGAATATGTGGCCCCTGTATCAATTAAAAATTTTACTTCCTTATTTCCTATTTGAATTTTTACCAAGGGCTCTTTAGTTTCTGCTACCGGATCTCCTAGTCAGCTACTGTACTCCCCCAGAACCATCGCCTTAGCTGCTTCTTGGTTTCGGAACGAATTTCCCCCACCAACGATCAGCTGTCCACGGAGAGGGCACTCGTTTTTCCAATGACCCTCCCCCTTACAATGGGCACATTGGTTAAGACCCAGCCGGTTTCCCCCTGAGCTCGGGTAGCCTCTCCTTGTTCCTCTACCTCGACCATTAATATTTCCTCTTCCCCTGCCCCTTAATCCTGCATGTTCTCTCCCTTGAATTACTGCTAATAAATTCTGTTGTTGCCTTTTTGTCGTTTCCTTTTCTCTGTTATTATACACTTTCCAGGCTATTTCCAACAGCCTATCCAAATTTCTCAAATCTGCACCTTCCAACTTTTGCAATTTCTTCCTAATATCCTCTTGGGCTTGTCCCAGGAAAATGAGTGCCAATTGAGCTTCAGCTTGCTCAGTCTCTACGTCTAAATCTGTATATTTCTTAGCAGTTTCTTTCAATCTCTCTAAAAAGGCGGAAGGTGATTCCGCTTTTTCTTGCCTGACATTATACAATTTTGACCAATTTATGGTCCGGGGCATGGCATTCTGTACCCCGACTTGTACCCAATCTTGATATCTCTTCAGCCTCCTTATTCCATCCCCTGTGTTATAATCCCATTGGGGATCCTCAGTGGGGAAGTTTTGATCTAGATTTCCAAGCACTCATCCATTTCGTATATCTTCTCGGGCTCTCTCTCTGGCTGCCCGCAATACCATGTCTTTTTCTGTCGAGTCCATCAAAGTATCCAGGATCACCTGGAGATCATCCCAATCGGGATTTTGGGTTTTAATTATCATTTTCATTACCCTGGCTACTTTATCTGGGTTTTCCCTGTAGGTGCCAGCTGCTTGTTTCCATATCATTAAGTCCCCAGCTGAAAAGGCACCTTAACATATACCGGTCCTTCTGTCCCCACTCCTTGCCTGAGGGGAGCGATTATTTTCCCTCTCTGTTCATTTATAGTTTCTCCTGCCCTTCGCTGTTGCCGGGTCCTATGTGACACAGGGGAGACTAAAGTCGGGGATTCTCCATCACTACTGCTATCTTCCTTTTCTCTTTTCCCTCCCTGTCCTGGCTCTTCCGGCGGGACGGCGCAACTTCCAAATCAATATTTCCACTATTCATTTCCCCATAATACTTATTATTCTCTATTGCCTGATGCTGTATACAGCGTCCCTCCTTAGTACATGCACAACAACGTTCCTCAGTTGAAACTTCAAGCACCATTATTCCACAAGCATGCTGCCATTCAGGCTTTCGGCGCAAATAAAAGAATAATTCCACATATGGCAGTTCATCATATTTTCCTACCCGCTTACAAAATAGCATCAATTGTAAAATTGTATTATATTGCAATGTCCCATTCTCAGGCCAAGTTTCTTGGTCCTCTAGTTTATACTGTGGCCACCAAATATTACAATAATCAATCAGCTTTCCTTTCCGCATTTCTTGACCAAAACCTCCCTCTTTCCAGTGTGCTAGCAAACACCCCAGTGGGGATGTCCGCGGGACAGGTACATCTTTTCCCAGAATTCCTTTGATCTTTTTCATTTTGAGCTTATGATACAAACCCAAAAGCTGCCAGAGCAGCAGCACTCTCCCAGAAGCTGCCGGAGCAGCAGCACACTCTCCCAAAAGCTGCCGGAGCAGCAGCGTGCTCTCCCAAAAGCTGCCGGAGCAGCAGCACGCTTTCCCAAAAGCTGCTGGAGCAGCAGCGTGCTCTCCCAAAAGCTGCCGGAGCAGCAGCACGCTCACCCAGAAGCTGCCGGAGCAGCAGTGTGCTTACTACATACCAATAATACCAGGTGCTGACCCTTCAGCACAAACCAATACAATTACCAATACCAAACCACCAATGCCGAACCTGCAGAGCTTTCGCTCTGTCTAACGGACGGCGCCTAGGCTTACCCTGGGAGCTCCCTGCCCAACCGAGCGTGGCTTTCGCCGCGTCTGACCGGCAGGCTTTCCCAACCAAATCGGTACCGAATACCCAAAGTTGAAAGCACCTTTGCTTACCGCTCCAGTGGTACGTCGTGAGCAGCGGAGGTCGGTCGTGGTCGACTGCTCCCCGAGAATCCCTCGGTGCCGGCTGGAGCGAAACCGAGACACGATCCGCCTCAGCAGTGCCCACGCCGTCCCACCTGGGTCGCCAAAATGTTAGCGTAGCAACCACATAACCACCAAGTGATTATATGAAGGTGCTTTATTCAGCGCTGGAAGCCGGGGCAGGTGCCCAAATCTGGCTTCGAGTCCCGTTACTTCCCAGCCATTATTTATACATACAACATTGCGTAAGGTATACATATTCATTACAGGTTGCAACATCAGCCTCGCATTTCATTCTAATTAGCTCCCCTCCCCTTTGCACATGCGTGGCGCACTCTGGTGGTCATCCAGGTGGTCGTCCAGATGAAGTAAGGAGTCTTCCTCTCCGCTAAACTTTTCACCTTTCTTACTCGACGCATGCTCCCTCCGCTCCTTGGTTCTGCTTCAACTCATTTCATCATTTCCAGGCCCTTATCCAAGGTCAGGTTGTACCTGTTCCCTCCCGGGGTTCCCCTTCAACGATTCTTTTGATTGTTCAATGTACTCCCTAAGTTTCCAGTGTACATAGATTAATTGATAATGTAAGTACATTTGGCAATGCTTAATTATACTGTATGTCCCATTACCTAAGAGACATTAGTAAAACATCCATTCGCTTCTCCCCAACACTAACACTTGCAGTACTTGTGAAGTGAAATTAGTTCCTTGATCTGAATCAATGTTTTCAGCTATCCCATATCTAGGGACTATTTGCTCCGGTGATACCTTAGCCACCGTGTTTGCAGTGGCAGATACGAAGGGGAAAGCTTACACACACCCAGTCACGTGGTCAATTAGGACAAACAAGTACTTAAATCTCCCTGCTTTAGGTAACTCAGTAAAGTCTACCTGTATACTTTGTAAAGGTCGAATCCCTGTCTCCCGTCCCCCTCTAGGTGGGTTACGAATGACCTTTTTATTTACCTTTTGACATATGGTACATCCTCTGCATATTTGCTTCACTGAAGTGTATATTCCTACACAGACATACTTTCTTAGCACAACATCACACATTGCTTGCATCTCCCAATGACTCTCTTGATGTAAAACATCATATTTGCCTCATTGGTGCTTTATTCAGCATTTCTCTCCCATCAGGGAGTATCCATTTTCCCTCAGACTTCGTGGCTCCTGATTCCTTAAAGAAATCTCTCTTAAAACTTTTTAGTTCTTTCTTAGTTTTCATCAATTCCCTGAATCCTCTCTGGATTTATTCTCCATTTTCCCTCAGACATTAGATGCCTTAAATACCTGTATTGTAATTTATTTTTCAATACTCCCAAGCCCTGCTTTCCCAGAAAGTTGAATAGCTTGTTAGTAGCTTCCTTCACAACTGTTTTCTCCTGTCCTGACAATAAAAGATCATCCACATATTTGTAACAGTAATACCTCCTCGGGAGGTTGGAATTGCTCCAAAATCTGTTCTGAAACTTGCCCAAATAAATTGATGGCCCTGTAAACCCCTGAGATAAAACTGTCCATCTGTATTGTTGCTTCCACCCCCATTTCAGGGTCTTTCCAGTCAGAGGTGAATATATCTTTGCTCTCAGGGCCTGAGAGCACTCCATTAATAACACTCTGTTATTCCAGTCTAACAATTTACTATTTGAATACCCAATTTCATCATCAAATCCCTTCCCAACAAGTTCGTCCCTGCCTTGGGTACATACAATAATTGCCCAGAGATCATTTTATCCCCTGGTCTCAGCTTGGTATCCCCCAAAGGTGGCAGGGTTATCCCAGCCCCTTCTACCCCCATCACTTTTTAGGGTTTCATTAGTTAATTTAATCCCTGATACTTTACAGGCCAGTAATGACCTAGCTGCCCCAGTGTATTGGGTTTGATGGCAAGGTTCGGGGGGGGCTGCAGTGGCAGCCCCCCACGAGGAGAATCCAGAAACCTCCCCGTAGCAGATAAGGGACAATTTCATCCGGCCCCAGAAGGGCCCACTGCTGCCCAGAGCCAAGCCATGAGCAACACAGTCCATGCCTCTGTGAGAGCACATCCACGAAAACAAACGAACAAACAAAAACCTGCTGCTCAACAGCAGCTGGGAGAGCGAGGAGGGAGAAACCTCCCCGCAGACACCAAAGTCAGCACAGAAGGAGGGGGTGGAGGCGCTCCAGGCGCCGGATCCGAAGACCCCTGTGGCCTGTGGAGAGGCCCCTGGTGGAGCAGGCTGCCCCCCCGCCCCCCCCCCCTTCTCGATACTTGGGAAACTGACCAAACACCACAGCAAATATACCAAAACTTCTAGACTGTTACTTAGATAGTGCCTACATCCTCTTTCCCTGCTCATTCAACTTTCCCAACTCATTCAAAAAACAGCTCTGTCAAACATTACATACCACACCTTTAACACCTTGAATAACCCTTTTTAACACTTCTTATCTTTCTCCAGCCTGTACTTTCACCAAAGTCTCAGTCATTGTCCAACTTAATTCCATACCTTTCTCCCTCATCCCATTTTCCTTCTCTCCTCCTTCTTCCACTCCGGATATTCCTACCTGAAGTGGCCAGCCCGCCCACACTTAAAACATCCCATCAAAGCCTGTCCCTGCTAAGATTCAGGCCACAACACAGGTAGCTTTCCTTGCCTGCCATTCCTTCATCTCTCTTCCTCTCCTTTCCATCCTGGCCCTGACTCCCCCTGAAGATTTTCTTCCTCTTTCTCCAACCCTCTGCCTCACTACCTGCTACACTGTCAATACCATTAGTTTCACTCTCTGCTTTTCCTTCTCATCTCCCCTCTTGACACACACGTTCAGGGCCTCCCACAGGAGGGCCCCCCAGTGACTGTTCACTACATCCCCCCACCTTCTGGAGCATTTTCTGTGCATCTTGCCAGGCTTCAATCACAAAATGAACTTTCAAGATCCCTTGGGATACCGGGTCCTCAGGATTCATCCCCAAGTACTTTCTCATTCTGACCCCAAGTCTCTCATATGATTTCTGTGTTGCGCACTATTATTCTTCCAGCCAGGATCGGCAAGTGGTTATTTCTGCCCTGCCGGTATTACCCCTGGTCCTGGAGGATGAGTTCTTTCCCATTTTTGTATAGCAGCTCTCCTCCTGATCATTCCCATTTCTTTCCCTGTAAACAACATATTTATATACATAATTCCCCCTCCCCAAGAGTATAAGTTAGGTCCTAGGAAACTCCTAACCTCTCTGCTGGTAAGAACGGGGGGAAGTTCACTTAAGAGGATACACAGTTAGTGTTAGTACTGTTAGTATCAGGGAAGGCAAAATTCTCAGTACCTCTTCTACCTTGTTCTAATTCTTGCCAGAGCCTGGAGTACGCTCCTTCTCTAGGGACAGTGTTAATTGCAGTCCCTGTCTCCTTTCCTGGAGCGACTGCTGCTGCCACCGGTGCAATATTAGGATTATAGGGAGCATAACTTGGCTCCTCCTCCAAAAAAAAAGGAATCTTATTGTTTACACATAAATTTCAAGCCTGAATTTTTATCAGGCCCGTATTTTGGCCAAAATACTGCTGTTTCCTTAATTGGTTCTTTTGTCCAGACTAATACACAATATTTAACCTTTTTTTTTTTTTTTTACCATCTCCTCCAATTTTGAGATTATTTTTCCAATTTCTTATAATTCTTCAGGAAGAACTTTCGGTAGGCACTCCCCCAGGGATATCTCCCTGTCCCCTGGAACTCATATTTCCCATTTTTCCTATCCTGGAAAATGGGGGTGTACTGCCAAGCACTTCCCCGTGCAAGGGCTACCGCACACCTATGAGTTTACCAGATTCCCTGGTGTACTTCCGAGCACTTCCCCGTGCAAGGATTACTGTACACCAAATTTCCCTGGTGTACTGCCAAGCACTTCCCCGTGCGAGGCTTACCGCACACCAAATTTCCCTGGTGTATTGCCAAGCACTTCCCTGTGCAAGGGCTTACCATACACCAAATTTCCCGAGACTCTTCCTTTCTCTCCCTTATCTCACGCTTCGTCCGTCTCCGGCCGCGCCCCTCGCAGAGCTACGGAACCACGGATAAGGACTCCACACTCGCTTCGTACAAAAGTATGTCTCAATCACACGTCACACAGAGTCTCACCCGACCCCCAAGGCAATACTTCATATTTCTTACCTTGGTCTGTGCACAGAGTTACCGGATCAATTCTTAAACCCGGAGTGCCTACCTTCTTCCTTTCCCCACTACTTCACGGATCCTGCCTCTTTAATCAGTCTCGGGCCCTCTGTCAGCTCTCCGCAGAACCGCCACCGTCGATGCACAGGACCGCTGAAATCAGCGGGGCATGCCTTCCTGCTGCTGCGGCGGTGGGGCTCCCCGGTAGGTGACTGAATCCCGGACGAGCCCCCAAATTGTGAGAAACACTCCGTAGCCAATAACTTAGGCTCAGGCGAGGATCTCAGTGAAGTAGTAATTTATTCGCGATTGCAATGGCGGGCGCCCCACAAGCAGGAGAGCGCACCCACTAGTTCCAAAACACAGTTTATATACTTTTTGATGACAGGACCCTCCCCTGTTTCCCCACTGGAGTGGGTAATCCAGGTTCACAATCTACCTGATGCTTCACAGACAATGCCTGGCCTTCAGTTGCTGGCCTGTTTTTGAGATGGTAATGTTTTCTCCCCTTATCTGGCTTGACTAAACATAGTGATTTTGACCTGATTGCTCTAAGGAGTCTGGTTGTCTGCATTTTAGGAGGTCACCTGCTGAGCTTTCTTATCACTGTAAGCATATCTCAATACCACATTCCTTCCTTCTATACAATGTAACACTGCAAAAACATTTCTATTCCCACACCAGGTACCTGTCAAATTATTCTGACTTCTACTGCTGTTTTAGGATCTACCTATGAGATCCCCAGATCTTTTGATGTTTCTTGCCTTTGCAGTTCTGTAGCTATGCTGCCAATGCTTCTTCCCCATTCCAGTATAGATTTTTTTTTTTACCACACACTGACAGAAAACTGATACAATCTGTATTTGCAAATATGAATTTGAAGTACAGAAAGACTCCATCTAACTTTCACAACATCACAAAAGGAGATGTATTGGAAACTTCTGCCTTGGTTTCAGCACTGTTGCTGTCTTTTTCCTGTGATATGGCTTCTCTTTTTGATGTATCTGTATCATTAAGTATTATTCTCAGCATCTCCAGCTAAAACACTAACTTGGTACCACTGTACATTGTACACAAGATGAATAACAGTATTTCCTTCTCTTGGCAAAGCCTTGGACATACTATTTGTCTAATAAAATATATGTAGCATTAATTATTAGTACTATTTCATGTCACTGTTCATTTCCTTATTACCGGGTGAAATACTTAAGTACATGTAGCTATATTAATTTTCATTACTGATGCCAATTAGCAAGTAGTTATAAACTTTTAATAATATTGTAACTATATAAATCCTTATTGGGATATTTTCAATAATTTTTATCAGCCACATAATCAGTGAATTCTGAACTGAATTCTTCAACTGAATTCTTCTGCTATAAATTTGTCACTTTTGTCACAACTTTATTAAAGAGTGTTTAGGGTGTCCAGTAATTCTCTCCCAAAGTTAAGCAGTAGGTGCTTTCCCACTAGCTATTCATTAGTTAACAACTTTGCCCAGCAACAGCAAACATTTAGCAACTTCCATGTCTGAATGGTTGGAAAACAAGCAGTTTGAGACAGCAAGGCCTCTCGTGAATCGCCCATTCTTTGTTCCTTTTAACTTGTTTACATTCCTCATGGCTTCATCATCACCAGTCCCATGTTATCACCAGCCATGGAGCTTGTCGACCCCCATGGCGATACTCCCACATACATATATATATATAAAGAAATAAAATAACATTCTGAATTGAAGAACTGAGAATTCTGTGAGTAGGATTATGCTGCCTAGCCTCGGGTATCTTCTTTTACATGCTCTGGGTGTCCTGGTTCCAGCTAGGATAGAGTTAATTTTCCTCCTAGTAACTGGTAGGGTGCTGTGTTTGGGATTTAGGATGAAAATAATGTTGATATCACGCTGGAGGTGGCCCGTGCTGAAGAAGCCCCACTGTACAACAAGCTACCGGAAAATGAGAAGAAATACGCCTTGTTCACTGATAGGTCCTGTCACATTGTGGGGAAGCATCGGCAATGGAAGGCTGCTTTATGGAGTCCTACACGACGAGTTGCAGAAGCTGCTGAGGGAGAAGGTGAATCGAGTCAGTTTGCAGAAGTGAAAGCCATCCAGCTGGCTTTAGATATTGCTGAACGAGAAAAGTGGCCAGTTCTCTATCTCTATACTGATTCATGGATGGTAGCAAATGCCCTGTGGGGGTGGTTACAGCAATGGAAGCAGAACAACGGGCAGTGCAGGGGCAAACCCATCTGGGCTGCGGCATTGTGGCAAGATATTGCTGCCCGGGTAGAGAACCTGGTTGTAAAAGTATGCCATGTAGAGGCTCATGTGCCCAAGAATCGGGCCACTGAAGAACATCGAAACAACCAGCAGGTGGATCAGGCTGCTAAGATTGAAGTGGCTCAGGTGGACCTGGACTGGCAACATAACGGTGAATTATTTATAGCCCGATGGGCCCATGACACCTCAGGCCATCAAGGCAGGGATGCAACATACAGATGGGCTCGTGATCGAGGGGTGGACCTGACCATGGACACTACAGCACAGGTTATTCATGATTTTGAAATATGCACTGTGTAATGGGTAAGATGTATTTGTTCATTGTATAAAGAAATAAAAAAAAAAAAAAAGAAAAGGGATAAGATGGTTATAAAATAGATAGTATTTTACACGAGGTTGGGACAGAGCTTCCTGATCATAATAGAACCTTGATATATGATGACAAAGTTGGGGAGGGGGGGGATTTGCTAACTATCTGTAAGGAATTTGGGAATCTGCGAGGGAGATAAGGTTGCACAATGTTGCCTCAATGAAGGGGAGGCTTATTAGGCAGATAACAAGAAGGGGGGGTGTTGGGTAAACATCCTTGAACAGGTACAAAGACTCTGTGAAATACCCCATCACAAGACATCCTGTCTGCTACTTCACTCCCCCCACCCAAACATTAGCACAACGCGTGAGCACCAAAGAGAGGAAGCAGCCCCCCCCCCCCCCCTTTGGACTGCATAGCCGCAGCTGGTTCAACAAGCCCGGACAAGCTGGAACTCGGATACTATAAAACAGCACCCCCGGAGAAGGAAAATTGTGCGCCGCTGCGGAGTCGGAACTCCCCGGCCGCCCAGCGCTGTTTTGCTTCTGCTTGCTTACTTAATTAATTAATAAATTCTGTGATTAATAACATTTATTAACAGACCGACTTCGTATGCGAGTCTGTTCATAACAATTTGGTGCCGTGACTCGGATAGGCAATTTGATTGAGGACTCCTCTTTGGGGGTGGCGCCCCGCCGATTTTGGCGGCCCTCGAAGCAGGAAGTCTCATTCAGGCCTTCACCGACGAACCTCAAAAATTAAGCAGAAGCAAATAAAGCCGGCAAACCCTTAGCAATCTTTGTGCACGAAGACCGAACGAAGACCCACGGGGTGGGTAAGTATAGGCCGGTGATCCGTTCGGTAAGGGTGGGGAATCCCGGAGTACGGCTTCTGAGACGGCCAATCGCGGCCGAAGCGAGTGCGGACCCCTCGGTAGTGCGGTTCCCACATCCCGCGAGGGACTGGGCCACGAAAAGGGGGAAGTGTGTGTGTGTGAGTGAAGGTACTCCGGAAGATGGGACAGAAGAAAAGTAAGCCTTCTGGTCCCATGGGTGGGGGAAATAGCGGTAGGAATATTCCTCCTATTCCCCCGGATAGCCCGCTGGGGCTAATGATTAAGAATTGGAGTAATTCCCCTTCTAGGCGGGGAAAAAGTAAAGTAAAAATGATTCATTATTGTGTAGAGATCTGGGGTAATAAGCCCATAAAGGGGGACAGTGTGTTTTGGCCCCTTTTCGGTTCCTTTGAGGATTGGATATGTCAGGCTCTAAATATTTATGTTAATTCAAAGGAACCATTTAGTTTAGAGGAAAGCGAATACGCACATTTATGGATAAATTTTGAAACTGGGACCCAGTTATACCCTCTAAAAGAAAAAGGAGGGAAGGGAAAGAAGAGAGATTTGGAAGTCCCAGTTGCGCCACCTCCCTACGTGCCCTCTTTGCCAACAGCACCCTCTGCTGCCGAATCTGAGGATTCGGATGACAGTGCCTCGGTCCAAGGGAGACGAGGGCCAGTAACTAGAAGCCAGACTCGTCGCGCTAAAGAAGGGTTGTACCCCTTGCGGGAGATTGCAATGGGGGGACCTCAACCAGGGATGGGATATGTAGCCGTCCCCATTAATTCAGGGGACGTTAGAGACTTTAAAAAGGAGATGGGAAGTCTCTTAGAAGACCCGTTAGGAGTAGCCGAACAGGTAGATCAGTTTTTAGGGCCAAACATTTATACTTGGGAAGAATTACAATCTATTTTGGGAATATTATTTACATCAGAAGAGAGAGGAATGATAAGGAGAGCAGGTATGCGAATTTGGGACCAGCAACATCAGCAAGGTCCTGCTGCTGATATTAAGTGGCCAATGCAGACACCTAACTGGAATAACCAGGATCCAATACACAGGGGCCACATGCAGGATCTAAGAACAATCATAATACAAGGAATCAGAGAATCTGTGCCCAGAGGACAGAATATAAATAAAGCATTCAGTGAACAACAGAAAAAGGATGAAACTCCAACAGAATGGTTGGAGAGACTTCGTAAAAGTCTGCAATTATACAGTGGGTTAGACCCAGGTTCCCCGTTAGGGGAAGCATTACTTAAGACATAGTTTGTGGCTAAGTCTTGGATAGATATCAGAAAGAAATTGGAAAAAATAGAGGATTGGCAAGATAGAGGTCTGGACAAATTATTAAGGGAAGCACAAAAGGTGTATGTTCGTAGGGAAGATGAGAAGGAAAAGAAGCAAGTGCGAATGATGGTGGCAGCGGTGCGAGAAGGATCCAGAAGGGCTGGCAATGAACAAAGATGGAGGAATGAAGGGTTTACTAGAAGGAATAGGAAAGAGAAAAAGGGTGCCCAGGAAAGAAGAGATGTGACCTGTTTTTACTGTAATAAGAAGGGTCACATGAAAAGGGAGTGCCGACAGAGGAAAGAGGATGAGAAAATGTTTAGAAATGAATAGGGGTGTCAGGGGCTCTATTTGCTGGGGACCCAAAGGAACAGTGAGCCCTTGATAAAGTTACGAGTGGGCCCCCAGCGCGAGGAAATCGAATTCCTCATAGACACGGGAGCTGAAAGATCAACTGTCCAGACATTACCTTTAGGATGTAGAACTTCAAAGGATAGAATACAGGTAATAGGAGCAAAAGGGGAGCCTTTTGGGGTCCCCGTTATAAAAGAGGTACCGATTGAATTGGGATCAAAAAAGGGTACGGGGCATCTGCTTCTTGTGCCAGAAGCCGAATATAACTTATTAGGTAGAGATTTGATAATAGAATTAGGCATAGGACTAGAGGTAGTAGAAAAGAAACTGGAAATAAAGCTGTGTCTTCTTCGGGTAGAGGATGAGAAAGAGATAGACCCCGAGGTTTGGTATACCTCGGAGAGCGTTGGAAGGTTAAACATTAAACCATTTAAGGTAACTATCAAAGAGCCAGAAGTACCAATCAGGATAAAACAATACCCCTTGTCTGAAGAGGGTAGAAAGGGTCTGAAGGAAGACATACAACGATTATTACAACAGGGGTTGTTAGAACCCTGTATGTCTCCTTTCAACACCCCTATATTACCAGTTAAAAGAAAGGATGGTAAATACCGATTGGTACATGATTTGAGAGAAATTAATAAGAGAACTATAACCAGATTCCCCGTGGTAGCAAACCCACATACCTTATTGAGCCAATTAAGCCCAGAGGACAAGTGGTACAGTGTAATAGATTTAAAGGATGCTTTCTGGGCCTGTCCTCTTGATGAGGACAGTAGGAATTATTTTGCCTTTGAATGGGAGGATCCCGACACTCACAGGAAACAGCAACTAAGGTGGACAGTGTTACCTCAGGGGTTTACAGAATCTCCAAACTTGTTTGGCCAGGCCCTGGAGCAAATTCTAGAGGATTACGATAGAATGCCAGGGACCAAAATGATCCAATATGTAGATGACTTATTAATAGCGGGGAAAGATGAGAAAATCGTACAACAGGCAAGTATAAACTTGCTGAATTTTTTGGGCTCAAGGGGACTAAAGGTTTCAAAAGCAAAATTACAATTCGTGGAGGAAGAAGTAAAGTATTTAGGCCATTTATTAAGCAAAGGAACAAAGAAATTAGACCCTGAAAGAGTTAGAGGTATTTTAGAACTCAGGGCACCAGAGACGAAAAAACAAATCAGGCAGTTGCTAGGATTGACAGGGTACTGCAGACAGTGGATAGAGGATTACAGCGGGAAGGTAAAATTTTTATACAACAAATTGAGTAACGAGGGCCATCTTAAATGGACAAAAGAGGATGAGGAACGACTGATGCTCCTAAAAGAAGAACTCGTGAATCCACCGGTTTTAAGCTTTCCCGAATTAAAGAAGCCCTTTTTCCTGTTTGTTAATACTACAGAAGGAACTGCGTATGGAGTACTGGCACAAGAATGGGCAGGATGTAAAAAGCCTGTGGCCTATTTGTCAAAATTGCTAGATCCAGTCACTAGAGGCTGGCCAAACTGTTTACAAGCAATTGCAGCAGCGGCCTTATTGGTTGAGGAGGCACAAAAGATTACCTTTGGAGGAGAAATTAGAGTAATATCTCCCCACAACATTCGCGGAGTGTTGCAGCAAAAAGCAGACAAATGGATCACTGACGCAAGGCTGTTGAGATACGAGGGGATATTGATCTCTTCCCCAAGATTGACTCTAGAAACTGCGCCAGTACAAAACCCTGCGCAATTTCTCTACGGAGAAACAAATGGCCATCTAGAACATGATTGTCTCAGCAACATCGAAGAACATACGAGATTAAGACCGGACTTAGAAGATACCGAATTGACTCATGGGGAACAGATATATGTGGATGGATCCTCTAGGGTAATAGAAGGGAAAAGAAAATCGGGGTATGCCCTGATAGATGGGAAAACATTTAGAGTCATAGAATCAGGACCCCTCAGTCCGAGTTGGTCAGCTCAGGCTTGTGAATTATATGCAATGTTAAGGGCTTTGAAATTATTGAAAGATAGAAGCGGAACCATCTATACGGATTCAAAATATGTTTATGGGGTAATACACACCTTTGGAAAAATTTGGGAAGAGAGGGGACTTATAAACTCCCAGGGGAAAGGACTAGTTCATCAAGAATTGATTGTTAGGGTTTTACAAGCGATTAGGGAGCCAAAAGAGATAGCGGTGGTACATGTAAAAGGCCACCAGCGTGGACTGACCCCGCAAATAAGGGGAAACAATCTTGCTGATCAAGAGGCAAAGCGGGTAGCCCTCATGACTAACTATGTAATAACAAAAAGGGCGGATTGCCCAACTTGTGGAGAGGATTTAAAGAGGGAACCTTGTTATGGGTGTTGGAAGAATTGGGGGATGGATGGAGTAGAATGTAATTGTTCAAAGGAAGAGAGCCCTCCTTACAAAAATTGTTTCAAACATGGCTTGCAAATGTCTTTGATAGGAGGGACTTTCTTCTCCCCCTTGTTGTGTTTTACTGTGCAAGAAAAAGGGAAAATGATACAAATGGGAATTAAGGAAAATAAGGAAGGGAGATGGTTGCTACCTGATGGGAGAGAGGTATTGCCTAAATCAGTAGCTGTGAGGGTGCTACGGAGATACCATGATCAATCCCACTGGGGAGTACAGGCCCTAGTGGACCAATTTGCATACAAGTATATGTGTATTGGAATATATGATATAGCAAAGACAATAGTTAATGGATGTATAACTTGCCGAAGGGTAAATGCCAAAAACATAAGGAAAAGGATTATGGGAGGAAGGGAATTGGCCCATCGACCCTTCGCAAAAATTCAATTGGACTTTACGGAACTCCCCAGAGTAGGGAGATATAAATATTTGCTCGTGATAGTAGATCATTTGACTAACTTTGTCGAGGCATTCCCTACGGCAAGGGCAACGGCACAAACAGTAGTAAAAATTTTACTGGAGAACATAATCCCTCGATACGGAGTTATTGAAATGATAGATTCTGATAGAGGGCCTCACTTTGTGTCAAAGGTTATACAAGAAATTATGAGAAACTTAGGAATCAAGTGGGAATACCACACTCCTTGGCACCCTGAGAGCTCGGGAAAAGTAGAACGAATGAATGGGGAAATTAAGAAACAACTTACTAAATTGATGATAGAAACTAAAACCTCATGGATAAAATGCTTACCTCTTGCTTTGCTAAACCTGCGTACGAAACCCCGAACTGATCTGGGGTTGTCACCATTTGAAATGCTATATGGGATGCCCTATGACTTAGAGATACCCGTCGATCACCCCCACATTCAAGATGAGAGTTTGAAGTCTTATTTAGTACAGTTAGGGAACAGAAGGAGGGAATTGCAGAAAAGGGGTCTGGTTATACAACGCCCTCCTCTGGATATGGCAATACACAATATACAGCCTGGGGACCAGGTCTTGATTAAAACTTGGAAAGAAACTGCATTGACCCCACGTTGGGAAGGTCCCTATATTGTTTTGCTAACTACAGAGATTGCTGTCCGGACTGCTGAACGGGGATGGACGCACGCCAGCCGAGTTAAAGGGCCAATACAGAACGACAGGTGGGAAGTGACTTCCGGCTCTGAGGACTTAAAGCTGACTCTGCGACGAACTCGGTAGGCATTACTGGGAAGGGGTGGAGGCTCCATGGTCCCTGAAGAATACTACTGCTGCCGAGAAGAATCATAACCCCGTAGGTGGTAGCACCCCATCTGACGGGCGAGGCAGAGTGGTAAAACAAGTGGGAATGGACCTTCACTACCCCCTGTGGTGCTTGGGGTTATTCGCGATGGTCATGCCACCCACCGCTGGTCAACACCACCCGCATCAGCCTTTCTTGTGGAGCTTGATAAGACTTTTCGATACTACGGTCGTACAGCAGATTGTTACGCCAGGGGCTCCCAGCTTTAAGACTGATCTCTGCAACCTCGCAACGACTTTGGAGCTATGTAACAATCAGTCAGATTTCTACTTATGCCCAGCTTCTAACCCAGGGAAAAGCTACTGTAATTCCCCAGCACAGTATTACTGTGCTTATTGGGGTTGCGAAACTATAGCCACAGCATGGAATCCAGGCGGGGGAAAAGATAAATATTTAACTGTCCAATTTGGGCCTCAGGGTTGCAGTAATCGGAACACGGTTGAGGCAGTCTATCACCGTGGAACAGGGACCGTACAAAAAGGGAATTGCGCGTTTTTGTGGGTTAACGTAACTAATCCGATGGATCCGGGGTGGATCCTTGGAAGGACTTGGGGAATAAGGTATTATGAGAAAGGAGCTGATAGAGGGGAAATAATTTTAATAAAGAAGGAAGAACCGCCTAAAACACCTCGAAAGGTAGGCCCCCTCTCACATTTGGAAAACAAAGGGACGTCTCGCCCCACGACAACTAAATTGACCCCCACGCGGCCTGGTAATAATAAAATGACGTCCATTCCCACTCCTACTCCCACTGCGATAGGAAGAAATAGGGATGATTCTTCCTTAAGTAGAATGTGGAAAATTATTGAAGCCAGCTATCAACTCCTTAATCAAACAAACCCGGAAATTACAAAAAAATGCTGGTTATGTGTCAGTGCCCAGCCTCCATATTACGAGGCAATAGGGGATATGGGTGCACTCGAATACTCGAATGAATCAAACCCCAGCAAATGTAACTGGGGGCAGGAAACCGGGATCACTCTAACACAGGTGACAGGGAAAGGTAGGTGTATAGGAACAGTCCCAAGAGGGAAAAGAGATTTATGCAGTATTACAGAAGATAGAAAACAACCCTCTAATTGGTTGATTCCGGCTAATAATACTCGATGGGTATGTTCGTCTTTAGGGGTAACTCCGTGTCTGTCTTTAAAATTGTTTAATTCGTCCCGCGACTTCTGTGTACAGGTAGTAATTATACCAAGAATTCTGTACCATTCTGAAGAGTATATATACATGCAACACACAATACCACAATTTAATCTAAAAAGGAGGGAACCGGTAACAGCTGTTACCCTAGCCACTTTAATGATTTTAGGGGCCGCGGGAGCTGGAACGGGGATTGCATCCCTAGTTAAACAAAGTCAAGAATTTACCTCTTTACGAGTTGCTGTGGATGAGGACTTGGCTCGCATAGAGCAATCGATAACGGCCCTAGAAAAGTCAGTCAGGTCATTATCTGAAGTAGTGCTCCAAAATCGCAGAGGACTGGACTTGATATTCTTACAGCAAGGAGGACTTTGCGCAGCCCTGCGAGAAGAGTGTTGCGTATATGCTGACCATACAGGAGTAGTAAGGGACACTATGACAAAACTCCGAGAAGGATTAGAGAAACGAAAAAGGGAACACGAAGCTCGCCAGAGTTGGTATGAATCTTGGTTTAATTACTCACCTTGGCTTACAACATTGTTATCTACTATTGCTGGACCATTATTGTTGCTAATATTTGTGTTGACTTTTGGCCCATGTATCTTTAACCGGGTAATTGCTATTGTAAAAAGTCGACTGGAGGCTGCACATTTGATGCTTATACGTGCTAAGTATGAAACTGTAGATCAGGAAGAAGATACTGAAACCTTGATGATGTGTAAAAAAGCTTTGGAAGAATTTAATGAACAAATTAAGTAGCCTAAAAGAAAAGGAGGGATTGTAATGGGTAAGATGTATTTGTTCATTGTATAAAGAAATAAAAAAAAAAAAAAAGAAAAGGGATAAGATGGTTATAAAATAGATAGTATTTTACACGAGGTTGGGACAGAGCTTCCTGATCATAATAGAACCTTGATATATGATGACAAAGTTGGGGAGGGGGGGGATTTGCTAACTATCTGTAAGGAATTTGGGAATCTGCGAGGGAGATAAGGTTGCACAATGTTGCCTCAATGAAGGGGAGGCTTATTAGGCAGATAACAAGAAGGGGGGGTGTTGGGTAAACATCCTTGAACAGGTACAAAGACTCTGTGAAATACCCCATCACAAGACATCCTGTCTGCTACTTCACTCCCCCCACCCAAACATTAGCACAACGCGTGAGCACCAAAGAGAGGAAGCAGCCCCCCCCCCCTTTGGACTGCATAGCCGCAGCTGGTTCAACAAGCCCGGACAAGCTGGAACTCGGATACTATAAAACAGCACCCCCGGAGAAGGAAAATTGTGCGCCGCTGCGGAGTCGGAACTCCCCGGCCGCCCAGCGCTGTTTTGCTTCTGCTTGCTTACTTAATTAATTAATAAATTCTGTGATTAATAACATTTATTAACAGACCGACTTCGTATGCGAGTCTGTTCATAACACACTGCAATCGAGCAAGCCAAGTGGTTATAGCTGTAATGGGTAAAGTCTTGTTTGTTCATTAAATGTTGCTGATAGGGGGGTTTCAACGGTTGACTGCTTATACCCCCAATATCCTGTTGAAGGAAAAAAACAAGTATGGGATGTGATAAATTAGTAGGGGGTTTGTTCATTGTCTTCAAGGATGTAAAGAATCTGATAAGGTTTCGCAATTCACAACCTTGTGATAAGGGGATTAAGCGAGTAGATAATGAGGAAGGGAGGATGGGAAAACATCCTTGTTAAAACAAAGGATTCTGTGAAGAAACCCACCACAAGACATCCTGTTTGCCGCTTCACGACCCCCCCCCCCCCTTGAACACGAGTACAATGCGTGAAAAACAATGAGCCCCAATAACGGACCGCGCAGCTTCAGAAGGCTCAACAAGTCCTGACAAGCCGGAACTTGAATGCTATAAAACAGTGACGCTGGAAAAGGAAGTTTTATCCTTTTATCCTTTTATCCTATGCGTCCAAAAGGACGCATTTTGGGCATGTCCCTTGGATGAAAAATCCAGGGACTACTTTGCCTTCGAATGGGAGGACCCAGACACCCACAGAAAACAACAATTGAGGTGGACGGTCTTGCCCCAGGGTTTTACAGAATCCCCAAACTTGTTCGGGCAAGCCTTGGAGCAAATTTTACAAGAATATAATAGGATACCGGGTACAACAATGATTCAATATGTGGATGATCTGCTAATAGCAGGGAAAGATGAGGATGCTGTAAGGCAAGCTAGCATTAGCCTGCTGAATTTTTTGGGGTCACGGGGATTAAAGGTGTCTAAGTCAAAATTGCAGTTTGTAGAAGAAAAAGTGAAATATTTGGGCCATTTGTTAAATAAAGGGACAAAAAGATTGGATCCTGAAAGGGTTAAAGGAATTCTAGGGATAAAAGCCCCAGCTACTAAAAGGCAGGTACGGCAACTGTTAGGGTTGACCGGATATTGTAGACAATGGATAGAAGATTACAGTGGAAAGGTTAAATTTTTATATAACAAGCTGAATAAGGATGGATTACTCAAATGGACAAAAGAAGATGAGGAGCAATTAGAAAAATTAAAGGAAGAGCTTGTGCATCCGCCAGTTTTAAGCTTCCCAGAGCTAAAGAAACCATTCTTCTTGTTCGTAAATAGTACAGAGGGAACTGCCTACGGCGTGCTTGCCCAAGAGTGGGCAGGCAGTAAAAAACCTGTGGCCTATTTATCTAAATTATTGGACCCCGTTAGTAGGGGTTGGCCTAGCTGCTTGCAGGTAGTGGTGGCAGCTGCCCTATTAGTGGAGGAAGCTCAAAAGATTACATTTGGGGGAGAAATCAAAGTTATATCCCCCCCACAATATACGTGGGGTGTTGCAACAGAAAGCTGAAAAATGGATTACAGATGCAAGGCTGCTAAAATATGAGGGAATTTTAATATCTTCACCCAGATTAACACTAGAAACAACCTCAGTACAGAACCCCGCCCAATTCCTTTATGGTGAACCGAGCGAGCAGCCTGAACATAATTGCCTTAGACATACAGAAGAGCAGGTAAAATTGAGACCTGATTTGGAAGATGTGGAGTTATCCCTTAGGGGAACAGATATATGTAGACGGATCCTCGAGGGTAGTTGAAGGGAAAAGAAAATCGGGATACGCATTGGTTAATGGAAAAACATTCGAGGTAATAGAATCAGGCCCTTTGAGCCCGAGCTGGTCAGCACAGGCCTGCGAGCTATATGCAATGCTAAGAGCCCTGAAATTGCTGAAAGATAAAAGTGGAACAATATACACGGATTCTAAATATGCATATGGAATAATCCATACCTTTGGAAAAATATGGGAAGAAAGGGGACTAATTAATTCTCAAGGGAAAGGGCTGGTTCACGAGGAGTTAATTACCCAAGTGCTACAAGCTGTAAGGGAACCAAAAAACATCGCTGTGGTACATGTCAAGGGACATCAGAAGGGAACAAGCCCTCAAATTAGGGGAAACAATTTGGCAGACCAGGAGGCCAAATGGGCAGCACTCCTGTGTGTATATGAGGTGACAAAAAGGGCTGATTGCCCGAGCTGTGGAAAGGGGGAGGATTTGAAGAAATTTCCATGCTATGATTGCTGGAGTGAATGGGGAGTTGATGGGATTGAATGCAATCGTTCTGAGGAAGAGAGCCCGCCTTATAAAAACTGCTACAAGTGCGGGCCGGCTAACTCCCTGTGGTCGAATGGACCCATTCCCCTCCCCCTGCTCTGTTTCACTACCACAGAAAAGGACAAGATGACACAAATGGGGGTTCGAGAAAACGATAAAGGGAAATGGGTACTGCCTGATGGACGGGAAGTGTTACCAAAATCAGTAGCTATGAGGGTGCTACGGAGATTTCATGAACAGATGCACTGGGGCACTCAGGTGTTGGTGGATCAATTTGCCACAGATTATATGTGTATAGGAATTTATAATATAGCAAAGAGGATCGTAAATGATTGCATAACTTGTCGGAGGGTAAATGCTCAACACATGAGAAAAAGGGTCCCGGGAGGACGAGAATTGGCACATCGACCTTTTGCAAAGATTCAATTGGACTTTACTGAACTTCCAAAAACGGGGCGATATAGATACTTATTAGTTATTGTAGACCACCTCACAAACTTTGTTGAAGCATTGCCTATGGCAAGGGCCACAGCTCAAACTGTGGTAAAGATATTATTAGAAAACATCATACCAAGATACGGGGTAATAGAAACAATTGACTCCGATCGGGGACCACATCTTGTGTCAAAAGTATCCCGTGATACCATGAAAGCTTTAGGAATTAAATGGGAATATCACACTCCCTGGCATCCTCAGAGTTCGGGAAAGGTAGAACGAATGAATGGAGAAATTAAAAAACAACTTACTAAGCTCATGTTAGAAACAAAGACTTCTTGGATAAAATGCTTGCCGTTAGCCTTGTTAAACATACGTACTAAACCCAGGGCTGACCTGGGAATCTCACCTTTTGAAATGCTATATGGCATGCCTTATGATTTAGAGGTACCTCTTGATCACCCTCGTTTACAAGATGATAAAATCAGGCCCTATCTAATACAGGTAATGAACTGGAGAAGGGAATTACAGAGGAAGGGCTTAATCGCACAGCGCCCTCCGTTGGACCTGGCACTACATAACATACAGCCAGGTGATAAAGTTTTGGTCAAAACATGGAAGGAAGTTTCACTGACACCACAATGGGAAGGTCCCTATGTTGTTTTGCTCACTACAGAAACAGCAGTCTGAACTGCAGAAAAGGGGTGGACACACGCCAGTCACATTAAGGGACCGATCCATGACGAAAAGTGGGAGATTACTCCAGGAACTGAGGATCTGAAGCTCACCCTGCGACGGACCCAATAAGTATCGTGGGTAGAGGCAGAGGCTCTCCTAGCCCCTGAAGACCACTACTGCTGCCGAGAAGAACTATAACCTCGTAGTTGGCTGCAACCCAACTGACGAGTGAGGCAGAGGAGTGAATAGGTGGGGAAAAATGAGCCTCGGCCATTCCTACCGGTATTTGAGGGTTCTCGCGGTGATTGCATCCTGCATCGCGACTCAACACCACCCACACCAACCTTTCCAGTGGAGTCTGATAAGATGGGACAACGCCACTGTGGTACAGCAAATCACCACAGCTGGTGCCCCTAGCTTTAAGACTGACCTTTGCAACATAACAACCGTAAAACCATGCAATAATCAATCAGATTTCTATCTTTGTCCAGCCTCTAACCCAGGAATTACTCGCCTTGGCTCACTACCTTACTATCAACCATAGCAGGACCTTTACTGTTGTTTATATTAGCACTGACTTTTGGACCATGTATATTCAATCGAGTAATCGCGATTGTAAAAAACCGGTTGGAGGCTGCTCATCTTATGCTTGTGCGCGCGAGATATGAATCCCTGGAGCAGGAGGAAGATGGTGCAGAGACTTTAGTGTTAAGCAAGCGAATACTCCAGAAGTTCAATGAACAAAATACGTTGGAAAAAGAAAAAGGAGGGATTGTGATAAATTAGTAGGGGGTTTGTTCATTGTCTTCAAGGATGTAAAGAATCTGATAAGGTTTCGCAATTCACAACCTTGTGATAAGGGGATTAAGCGAGTAGATAATGAGGAAGGGAGGATGGGAAAACATCCTTGTTAAAACAAAGGATTCTGTGAAGAAACCCACCACAAGACATCCTGTTTGCCGCTTCACGACCCCCCCCCCCCCCTTGAACACGAGTACAATGCGTGAAAAACAATGAGCCCCAATAACGGACCGCGCAGCTTCAGAAGGCTCAACAAGTCCTGACAAGCCGGAACTTGAATGCTATAAAACAGTGACGCTGGAAAGGGAAGTTGCGTGCTGTGGTGGAGCGGAGACTCCCCAGCCGCCCAGCGCTGTTTTGCTTGTGCCTGCTTACTTAATTAATAAAATATCTTCGATAGACCAGAAAATTGCGTGGTCTCGCTTATAACATGGGAACTTCCTGTTAAGTTAACAATTGCAATAGAAACCAGCTCCAAATAAGGGCAAAATGGCATTCCCCCTCGCATGGGAACACAGATACCGCAGCAAAGTCATGACCCCAACGCAGAGGAAGACAACGATCTTCATCCCCACAACCACCAGAGGACTGATGAAGACCCCCTAGCAACAGGCCGCACAGTTGTAGAAGACACCAGGAGGTGCTACTAAACCTGGAACTACTAGGCTATAAATCAAGACTCTGATGGGCTTAGGTGTGCGCCGTTGGCGGAGCAGGAGACTCGATAGAATTCGATAGAATTTCTACCAAAACTAATTTGTAACAAATTGGTGCCGTGACTCGGATAGTGGTAGCTTGGCTGGATCCCTCCCAGGGGAGGCGCGCCCCGCTGATTCTGCGGTCCCTGTCTGGAGGTCCCCAAGCCAACGCACCCCTACCGACGAACCTAAAGTTCCAGCGATAAGTAAATAAACAACCGGTAACCCCTTAATCTTTGTGCACGAAGCTCCAAACGAAGACTCAGGAGTGAGTAAGTATAGGCCGGTTATCCGTTCGGTTGGGGTTGGGAATCCCAGAGTGTGCCTGTGTGAGACGTCCAATCAAGGATGAAGCGAGTGCAGACTCCCTGGTAGTGTGGTTCCCACCTCCCACGAGGGACTGGGCCACGAACGGGAGGTGAAGACCGTGTGTGTGTGTGAAGGCACTCTGGAAGATGGGACAGAAGAGGAGCAAGTCTTCTGGTCCCATGGGTGGGTCGGAACCCAAGGCTAGGTTGCCCCCGATACCACTGGAGAGCCCGTTAGGGTTAATGATTAAACATTGAAACGATTACCCCTCTAGGCGGGGTAAGGATAAAGTTGATACATTATTGTATGGAAGTCTGGGGTGGGAAGCAAATTAGGGGCTCACCCATTATATTGGCCCGTGTTTGGGTCCTTTGAGGAATGGATCTGTCAGGCTCTAAACCTTTATGTGAATTCAAATGAACCTTTCAGCCTAAGAGGAGAGTGAGTATGCACACTTATGGATGGGATCTGAGACCCGAGCCAACTTATACCCATTAAGAGAAAAAGGTGGGGGGGGGGGGGGGAAGAATGAATGGAATGAGGAAGAAGTCCCACTTTCACCCCCCCCTTATATATACCCTTCTCCCTCACCTCCAGCCCCCCCCCCCCCCCCACGGCTCCGGGCTACCATAGTGACTCTGATTTGGCCACGGACACCCCTCGGAGAACTAGATGGGTAACTAGGAGCCAAACTAGAAATCAAGAGGGTAAGGGTAGACTATATCTCCTAAGAGAGGTTGCAATGGGAGGGCCCCAACCCGGTATGGGATACGTCTCCATCCCCCTAAATACGGGAGACGTCAGAGAATTCAAGAAGGAAATGGGAAACCTCTTAGAAGATCCTCTTGGAGTCTCTGAGTGAGTAGACCAATTTTTGGGGTCTAATGTTTACACCTGGGAAGAACTCCAGGCCATTTTAGGTATATTGTTCACTGCAAAAGAAAGGAATATGATCCGGAGGGCTGGAATGCGAATCTGGGACCAGCAACACCAGCAGGGTCCTGTGGGAGATCTTAAATGGCCCCTACAGAGGCCTAACTGGAATAACCACAATGAACAAGATAGGAGTCATATGCAGGATTTAAGGACTATTATTGTACAAGGTATAAGGGAGTCAGTCCCTAGAGGACAAAATATAAATAAGGCCTTTAGTGAACATCAAAAGAAGGATGAAACTCCCACAGAATGGCTGGAGAGATTAAGGAAGAACCTCCAGCTTTATTCAGGACTGGACCCTGGTACACCAGTGGGACAGGCCTTGTTAAAAATGCAATTTGTGGCAAAATCATGGGGGGATATCAGGTGGACATTAGAAAAATTAGAGGATTGGCAGGATAGAGGGATGGATGAACTGCTGAGAGAAGCTCAGAAGGTATATGTGCAAAGAGAAGAAGAGATTCATAAAAGGCAGGCCAAGATTCTAGTGTCAGCGGTCCGGGAAGGACAAAAAGGGCCCCCCCCCCTCGCCCGAAGGGTGTTCCGCTACCACGAAAAAGACCTCCGAGGAGCCAGAGTGATCAGAGGGATCTAAGACAGATAGAACGTTTTTATTGCTAAAAGAAGGGACACATGGAAAAGTCCTTGGTAAAATTGAAGTAAGGTCCCCAGCATCAAGAAGTGGAGTTCCTTGTGGACTCTTTGGCAGAAAGATCGACTGTCCAAATGGTACCCCGGGGATGTCAACCTTCCTCGGAGAAATTACAGGTGATAGGAGCAAAAGGAGAGCCCTTTAGGGTCTCAGTAATAAAAGGGGTGGAAATAGAGACCCCAGCCCAAAGTTGCACAGGATCTTTTTATTAGTACCAGAAGCTGAATATAACCTGTTGGGAAGAGACTTAATGGTTAAGCTAAAAATTAATTTGGAGGTGGAAAATAAAGGAATTGAGGTTAAATTATATGCCCTCACTGTAGAGGACGAGGCAAAAATAAACCCTGAGGTGTGGTATTCTCGAATCAGTAGGCCGTTTAGATATTAGTCCCTTTGAAGTCACTATCAGGAATCCTATCAGACTCCTATCAGGGTAAAACAATACCCAGTGTCTCAAGAAGGCAGGGAGGGGCTGCAACCAGTAATCGAGAGGCTACTGCAACAGGGATTACTGGAGACTTGCATGTCACCTCATAACACTCCTATATTACCTGTCAAGAAACCTGATGGCTCTTATCGGCTAGTCCAAGACTTGAGGGAGGTCAACAAAAGAACAATAACCAGATTTCCTGTAGTAGCTAACCCACATACTTTGCTAAGCCAGCTGTCCCCAGTGCAGAAATGCTATAGTGTCATAGACCTAAAAGATGTGTTTTGGGCATGTCCTTTAAAAAGGGAATGCAGGGATTATTTTGCCTTCGAGTGGGAAGATCCTGCAACCCATCAGAAACAACAATTAAGATGGACTGTGCTTCCCTAAGGATTCACGGAATCACCAAATCTATTCGGTCAGGCATTAGAACAAGTATTAGAGAACTATGAACCAAATCCTGAAGTAACCTTAGTCCAATATGTGGATGATTTGCTGTTAGCAGGAGAGAGTCAGGAGGCAGTCAGAACAGAAAGTATCGAGCTACTAAACTTCTTGAGCTTAAAGGGACTAGAAGTATCAAAGTCAAAATTACAGTTTACGGAGGAAGAGGTGAAATATTTAGGACATTGGCTAAGTAAGGGTACTAAGAAACTAGACCCCAAACGAGTAAATGGGATTTTGTCACTACAAGCGCCAAAAAGCAAAAGACAAGTTAGGCAGCTGCTGGGATTGTTAGGATATTGTCAGCAATGGATTGAAAATTATAGTAGCAAAGTGAAGTTTTTGTATCAGAAACTGGTTGGGGAAGGATTAATGAAATGGAGCCAAAGCGATGAGCAAAGCCTGATAGACTTAAAAATGGATTTAGTGAACGCTCCTGTGTTAAATTTACCCGATGTGAAGAGACCCTTTTATCTAATTATCAACATAAAGGAGGGGACAGCGTTCAGGGTCTTAACTCAAGACTGGGCAGGGAAAAAGAAACCCGTGGGATATCTTTCTAAACTTTTGGACCCCGTGAGTAGGGGATGGCCCACCTGTCTCCAGGCAGTGGTCGCGGCTGCGCTCTTGGTGGAAGAAACGCATAAAATCACCTTTGGGGGCGAACTGAGGGCATTGTCACCTCACAATATAAGGGGGATCCTGCAGCAAAGTGAGTAGTACAGCGCCCCCCCCCCCCCCCTAGAGATGGCCATACGCAGGATCAAACCAGGAGACCAGCTTCTGATAAAATCCTGGAAAGAGACCTCTTTAACTCCTTGTTGGGAAGGACCCTACCTTGTTCTACTTACCACAGACACAGCTGTCTGGACAGCCGAGAAAGGATGGACTCACGCTAGCTGAGTTAAAGGACCAATACCGGAGGAACGGTGGAGAGTGACCAGCCGACCCGGAGACTTGAGGCTGACCATGCGAAAAGGGACTGAAGAGTGAATTCATAATCGTATGATCGGTAACCCTCTCTAAGGAATAATAGGTTCACTGTAAACGAAACTGGGAAGTAGGGGAAGGGAAATTCTTTAATGTACCCAGACCCATACATCAGAAGGGTAACGCGCCTAAGGAGGAGTGAGTAACTGGGACTGGGAGTGGCCGGAACAGGGAAATCGGTACCTAGGCCCCTGAAGATTACCCTTGCTGCCGTGAAGAAAGTGAACCCCGCTGCTTGAGGCAACCAAGTAGGCGGGCGAGGCAGAGGGGTACAACAGTGGGGAGAGTTATTTGGTACCCACCCCTATTTGAGATGACGGAGTCCGGCCGAATAAACCGCCTTAGTACCCACCATAACTCGAAGCCGCCTCCCCAGAATTATAAAAGGACGTTGCCCTTCTGGTGTATGTTGGCGCTACCTCTCCTATTGAATATCCCCTGTCCGGCTGGGGCCGACCAGGGATATTCGTACCAGCCCTTTAAGTGGAGTTTAATTAGGTGGGAGGACCAAGTTATCATTAACCAAGTAACTACGGCGGGTGCACCAAGTTTTCTCACATCCCTTTGTCAACTGGCATCCACAAGCCTGTGTCTGAACCAAATAGATTTCTACCTCTGCCCTAGCTCGAACCCAGGAAGGGGCCCTTTGGAAATTGATGCAAGTAAGCTACCAGCTGTTAAATGCTACCAACCCTCACCTGACTGAGCCGTGCTGGCTCTGTTATGGGGTAAGGCCGCCCTTTTACGAAGCTGTGGGGGTCAATGAGAAGGCCCGATGGGTAAATGGATCCAATCCCTCACAATGTACGTGGGGGAAAGAGGGTCAGGGCATAACGCTGACCCAAGTGACTGGGAAGGGGAGATGCGTGGGACAAGTCCCACCCGATAAAATGCACTTGTGTGCAAATCAAACTAACATCAGAAATATAAAGAAACCAGCGGAATGGTTATTACCAGCGAAGGATGCTAGGTGGATATGCTCAAAGATAGGAGTTACCCCTTGTTTATCCCTGGACTTGTTCAATGGGTCTGTAGAATTCTGTGTTCAAGTAATAATCATCCCAAAGATACTCTACCACCCAGAGAGTTTCATGTATGACAATCAGATCAATCAAGAACACCATTTGACAAAACGGGAACTAATTTCCACACTGACAGTGGCTACCCTAATGGTTTTGGGGGGGGGGGGTGCAGGGGTAGGCACAGGAGTTGCTTCGCTAATCAAACAGGGAAGAGAGTTCACCTCTCTACGAACAGCTGTGAATGAAGATTTAGCTAGAACTGAGAAATCTATCAGTGCTTTAGAAAAATCTATAAGATCATTATCCGAAGGGGTATTACAGAATCGCAGAGGACTAGATTTATTGTACAACAAGGGGGATTGTGCACCATTCTCAGGGAGGAATGCTGTGTATATGCTGATCATACTGGAATTGTGAGGGATACCATGGCCAAACTTAGAGAAGGATTGGAAAGGAGAAAAAGAGAGCGGGAGGCCCAGCAAAGCTGGTACAAGTCCTGGTATAATCACTTGCCGTGGCTCACCACTCTGTTGTCAACAATAGTTGGCCCGCTGATTTTATTAACCCTAGGACTGACGTTTGGTCCTGGTATCCTTAACAAAGTCATAGCTATTGTTAAAGGTAGATTGGAGGCTGCTCATCTGATGCTTATGAGGACAAAGTACGAATCGATAAACGATAGACCCATACTAGAGGAAACATTAATCCTGAGTCAATTAGAACTAAATAGATTTAATGAACAAAATGATACAGAGAAAAAGGGGGGATTGTATTGGGAAAAGCCTTGTTTGTTCATTAAATGCTGCTGATAGGGGGGTTTCAACGGTTGACTGCTTATACCCCCAATATCCTGTTGAAGGAAAAAAACAAGTATGGGAACTTCCTGTTAAGTTAACAATTGCAGTAGAAACCAGCTCCAAATAAGGGCAAAATGGCATTCCCCCTCGCATGGGAACACACATACCGCAGCAAAGTCATGACCCCAACGCAGAGGAAGACGACGATCTTCATCCCCACAACCACCAGAGGACTGATGAAGACCCCCTAGCAACAGGCCGCGCAGTTGTAGAAGACACCAGGAGGTGCTACAAAACCCGGAACTACTAGGCTATAAATCAAGACTCTGATGGGCTTAGGTGTGTGCCGTTGGCGGAGCAGGAGACTCCCCGGCCGCCCAGCGCTGTTTTACTTATCGCTGCTTGCTGAATTGCTCAAATAAATAGAAATTCGATCTACCTTACCCACGATGTGTCGGGAATGATTTCTACCAGAACTAATTTATAACAGTAGCCTCTTTGGTATGGAGGACAATGGCTGAAATATAAATATGGAGCGGCCTGGTAGATTGATTACATCACACTCCCTCAAACCCGCAATGGCAAGTGCCACATACTTACAGTGGTGGAAGCAATACAGTACAGCTCAGAGGAAGCAGTCTAGGAGGTTTCTGTAGAGCGTGGAAGATTTCCTGACGCAGCTGGTTAGTGAGCCTACCAGGGGAGGTGCCCCGCTAGATCTTCTGTTCACAAACAGTGACGGACGGGTGGGAGATGTGGTGGTCGAGAGCTGTCTTGGGCAGAGTGACCACGAAATGGTAGAGTTCTCTGTTCTTGGCGAAGTCACAAGGGGGATCAGTAAAACTGCTGTATTGGACTTCCGGAGGGCTGACTTTGAGCTGTTCAGGACACTGGTTGGCAGAGTCCCTTGGGAGGCGGTTCTGAAGGGCAGAGAAGTCCAGGAAGGCTGGGCACTCTTCAGGAAGGAAATCTTAATGGCTCAGGAGGGGTCTGTTCCCACGTGCCCAAAGACGAGCCGGCGCGGAAGAAGACCGGCCTGGCTGAACAGAGAGTCGTGGCTCGAGCTAAGGAGAAAAAAGAGGGTTTATAATCTTTGGAGAAGAGGGCGAGCCACTCAGGAGGACTATAAGGATGTAGCGAGGCTGTGCAGGGACAAAATTAGAAAGGCCAAAGCTCATCTGGAGCTCAACCTGGCTACTGCCGTTAAAGACAACAAAAAACGTTTTTACAAATATATCAACACAAAAAGGAGGACTAAGAAGAATCTCCATCCTTTACTGGATGCGGGGGGAAACTTAGTGACAAAAGATGAGGAAAAGGCTGAGGTGCTTAATGCCTTCTTTGCCTCAGTCTTTAGCAGCAAAACCAGTTGTTCTCTGGATACCCAGTACCCTGAGCTGGTGGAAGGGGATGGGGAGCAGAATGTGGCCCTCTTAATCCACAAGGAAATGGTTGGCGACCTGCTACGACACTTGGATGTACGCACATCGATGGGGCCAGATGGGATCCACCCGAGGGTACTGAGAGAACTGGCGGAGGAGCTGGCCAAGCCGCTTTCCATCATTTATCGGCAGTCCTGGCTATCAGGGGAGGTCCCAGTCGATTGGCGGCTAGCAAATGGGACGCCCATCTACAAGAAGGGCCGGAGGGCAGACCTGGGAAACTATAGGTCTGTTCGTCTGACCTCAGTGCCAGGGAAGGTCATGGAGCAGATTATCTTGAGTGTCATCATGTGGCACTTGAAGGGCAACCAGGCGATCAGGCCCAGTCAGCATGGGTTTATGAAAGGCAGGTCCTGCTTGACCAACCTGATCTCCTTCTATGACAAAGTGGATGAGGGAAAGGCTGTGGATGTGGTCTACCTTGACTTCAGTAAGGCTTTTGACACTGTTTCCCACAACATTCTCCTCAAGAAACTGGCTGCTCATGGCTTGGACTGGCGTACGCTTCGTTGGCTTAACAACTGGCTGGATAGCCGGGCCCAAAGAGTTGTGGTGAATGGAGGTAAATCCAGTTGGAGGCCGGTCACTAGTGGAGTCCCCCAGGGCTCAGTGCTGGGGCCAGTCCTCTTCAATATCTTTATCGATGATCTGGATGAGGGGATTGAGTGCACCCTCAGTAAGTTTGCAGATGACACCAAGTTAGGTGCGTGTGTCGATCTGCTCGAGGGTTGGAAGGCTCTGCAAGAGGATCTGGATAGGCTGGACCGATGGGCTGAGGTCAACTGTATGAAGTTCAACAAGGCCAAGTGCCAGGTCCTGCACCTGGGGCGCAACAACCCCAAGCAGCGCTACAGGCTGGGAGATGAGTGGTTGGAAAGCTGCCTGGCGGAGAAGGACCTGGGAGTACTGGTTGATAGTCGGCTGAATATGAGCCAGCAGTGTGCTCAGGTGGCCAAGAAGGCCAACAGCATCCTGGCTTGTATAAGAAGCAGCGTGGCCAGCAGGTCTAGGGAAGTGATTGTCCCCCTGTACTCGGCTCTGGTGAGGCCGCACCTCGAGTGCTGTGTTCAGTTTTGGACCCCTCGCTACTAGAAGGACATGGAGGTGCTCAAGCAAGTCCAGAGAAGGGCAACGAAGCTGGTGAGGGGAGAACAAGTCTTACGAGGAGTGGCTGAGGGAGCTGGGACTGTTCAGCCTGGAGAAGAGGAGGCTCAGGGGAGACCTCATCGCTCTCTATAGGTACCTTAAAGGAGGCTGTAGCGAGGTGGGGATTGGGCTATTCTCCCACATGCCTGGTGACAGGACGAGGGGGAATGGGCTAAAGTTGTGCCAGGGGAGGTTTAGGTTGGATATTAGGAAGAACTTCTTTACTGAAAGGGTTGTTAGGCATTGGAATGGGCTGCCCAGGGAAGTGGTTGAGTCACCATCCCTGGAGGTCTTTAAAAGACGTTTAGATGTTGAGCTTAGTGATATGGTTTAGTGGAGGACTTGTTAGTGTTAGGTCAGAGGTTGGACTAGGTGATCTTGGAGGTCTCTTCCAACCTAGATGATTCTGTGATGCTGTGATTCTGTGAATCCATATTAATGGAACAACGGAAGACATTATCACTGTTTGTACTGGTAGCCTCTTTACAGGACTTTAGATAGGATCACAGTAACTGCTCTATACATTAAACAGCTGGTAATAACTAAAATTTGAAAAAAAAATAATTTTCTGATTTATATGTTTAATCATTTGCAACATGCTGCAATTGCATTTTACCTGTAGCTTTCGAATTGTTTGCTGAGTAGAGATTGCTGCATTGCTTTTGATTGACACAAAGTTATTGCATTTTTATTGACTTTTACAGTATTTTTTACAATATTCAAGGCGCAAAAGTAAAACAGAAAAGTGACATAGTAACATTTCAAGATGGAAGAAGGCCATAAAGATGCAGAGTAGGTATACTTTACAATAACAGGAAATTACAAATTAATGATAACTCCCGTGCCCTCATGCCTAGTTAGTCCCCTTGTACATGTTTTTGGAACGTCAGTAAAACATGAGATGTTTGCCTACTGTGAAAAGTTAATGGATGACGGAGTTGGCAAATACTTTAGGATTGTTATAAATATTATTTCAGATACAATTCAGCTGAAATTTAGCTGAACCCAAGTACCTATACAGGATTTCTTAGTTGTAAAAATGTTAATTATTTGAAGAACAGGGTTTGGTCTAAATCAGGCAAAGCCAAGAAAAAAGATGTGGAGATTTAAGTACACGTAAGGAACATAAACATAATTATAATCAAGTGGAGGACTTGTTGGTGTTAGGTCAAAGGTTGGACTAGGTGATCTTGGAGGTCTCTTCCAAACTAGATGATTCTGTGATTCTGTGAAGCAACCACCGGATGCCTGGAAACATATCCTGTGCCCCATGCCACCGCCCGGAACACTATCCTGGGCCTTGTAAAGCAAGTCCTATGGGGACATGGCACCCCAGAGAGAATTGAGTCAGACAATGGGACTCATTTTCAAAACAACCTTATAGACACTTGGGCCAAAGGACATGGTATTGAGTGGGTGTATCACATCCCCTATCATGCACCAGCCTCCGGGAAAGTTGAGCGATACAGTGGACTGTTAAAGACTACACTGAAAGCAATGGGTGCTGGGACATTCAAAAATTGGGATACACATTTGGCAAAGGCCACCTGGTTAGTCAATACTAGGGGATCTGCCAACCGAGCTGGACCTGCCCAATCAAACCTGTTACGCACTGTAGAAGGGGATAAAGTTCCTGTAGTGCACGTAAGAAACATGCTGGGTAAAACAGTCTGGGTTACTCCTGCCTCAGGAAAAGGCAAACCCATTCGTGGGATTGCTTTTGCTCAGGGACCTGGATGCACTTGGTGGGTAATGCAAAAGAATGGGGAGGTCCGGCGTGTACCTCAAGGGGATTTAATACTGGGTGAGAACAGCCCATGAGTTGAATTGTAGTATGTTAATTATTATATAATACTGTATGTCATCACTACCATGATTGCTATATGTCAATGTCCTATTAATGGTATCACAGTAACAGCCATGCAGATAATAATGAATGAATTTTGATAGAAATGGACAAGCACAGAGATGCGATGGAATGAGAACGGGCTTCAACATGTGACAATCCAACGTCACACACCGTCTCTTCTGCCCTGAAAGACTGCTGTGACACATGGAACCCGAAGTCAGTCACGGACTATGCAAACTCAGTGGACATTGTATATACCATAAATGAAAATGGTGATTAATTAGAATGTATTGGAAAGGGTGTAACCTGAGCATGACATAAATGGTATGGAATAAGGGGTGGATATCTGTCCTGGTTTCAGTTAGGACAGAGTTAATTTCCCTCCTAGTAGCTGGTAGGGTGCTATGTTTTGGATTAGGATGAGAAGAGTGCTGATAACATGCTGATGTTTTAATTGTTGCAGAGCAGTGCTTACACCAAGCCAAGAACTTTTCAGCTTCTCGCTCTGTCCTGCCAGCGGGCAGGCTAGGGGTGCAGCAGGAGCTGGGAGAGGACAGACCCAGGACAGCTGACCCAAACTGGCCAAAGGGGTATTCCATACCATCTGACGTCATGCTAAACAATATATAGGGGTGGCTGGCCGGGGTGGGGGGGCCGGCTGCTCGGGGATAGGCTAGGCATCGGTCAACGGGTGGTGAGTAATTGCATTCTGCATCACTTGTTTCATATACATTATTATTAGTAGTACTATTATCATCATCATTATTATTATTTTCCTTTCTTTTCTGTCCTAATAAACTGTCTCTATCTGAAGCCACAGGCTTCATTTTCCTGATTCTCTCCGCCATCCCAGAGAGGGAGGGGGGAGGGTGAGTGAATGGCTGTGTGGTACTTGGCTGCCGGCTGGGTTAAACCACAACACTGGGCTACCCCACCTGACCTCCAGCCCTGATTCTGCAGAAGTGCAGCAGGTCTTCAGTGGGTCTTCCGTTGCATCTCTTAGGTGCACATAGATGTATCAGACACTCCAAGACATTTATATGGTTTAGCCACCTCTGTTCAGGTATCTAAAGTGTTGTGATGAAATTATATATTCCAGCTCTCTCAATAAAACAACATACTGCGGATTTCTCTGAGAATTCTTATTTTTTATACAGAGTAGTCTTTTTCAGCTGATCCATATATGTCTTTTTTTGGAGCAGTTGGTGAGGAGTTCATCCTTGAGATTTCACTTAGCTCCAGCTGTGAGAACACGTCTCTCTTCTGGTGTCTCTGTCTAAATGGTATGGTATACCACTATTCAAAAGTACATGACAGCATCGATACAGACTTTTTCGGCTGATGACACACAGGAGAACAGAATACTAAGTTGCTATAGTCTCCTTAAACCTTAGAATCTATTAACTATAAACATTTTAAGAAAGCTTTTTTGTAAAACAAACCTTAGCAACAATTACTCATCAGCTAAAGTCCCAGAGAGATCAGACTAAAAGAACTTACAGAAATGAAGAAAAAGTTTCTTCTCCAGAAAGCATGCAACACTAAAACTGGTGTTCAACAAAATCAGAAGACAGCTCTGCTTTATCTAATAAGCACTGAGGCAGTAGGTTAGTAAGTAAGCACAGATATTCATGTCAGAATGAGTGTGGAGAGGCTTTTGGAAACATGTAGTACATGATGGATGTTCCCTGTAACTTCTCACACAGTCCTGCCATATCCATGTGAATATGTTACAGACTAATCCTCTCACCAAAGAAGGAACATACAGACGTCACTTTACTGTTATTTTTTTAATCATGACCACTTTTTGTCCATTAACTAGATTTCCTCTTTTTTTTTCTTTTCTCCCCCCCCCCAGTAATCCGTGCATGACTTTGCATCCTGCCACCATCAACTGAAAAACTAATAACCGAAATGATTCGACTGTTGACAGTGCTTTATACTCAATGAGCCCACCCATTTAACACATGTAATATGTTTTCACCCTGTGGCACTATAACATCCTTATTTGTTAATGGAACAGATATCAGCTTCCAAATGCCTCTGGCTCAGCAAAGAGAAACAGAGCTATTGCAATTAGCATGAATCAGTGCGTCCAGCACTGTTTCATGTGCCTCGTTTTAACCCAATAATATTTTTAATAATAGGGTTATGTCTGCCTAGAGCAATTGGAGAGATACCTGAGTTAATGCCAGTTGAGCTGATGTATCCACTCAGACCAGTGAAAAGCCATGCACGAGCATTCTTTTACACACCCAAAGAGGGGAAGTTTCATTAGTAAAGGTTTCCACTGGATAGAAGTCTCACAGATGTGGCCACGGTGGATCTGGCTCCACAGGTTGCTCTGTCCACACTGCTAAGGTGTCCAGACTGCTCTAGGGGTTTCCCTTAGATGTTGTACATTTGTAATTACATTTTTGGTTAGAATTTAATTTTTCTGAACACAAGCTGCAGAAGCAAAGGCATTAAATGATGCCTAGATATCGGTAATATTCCCAACATAATATTAACGAGATAACAGTAATATTCCCGATACTCCATCTGGAATCTTCTTCTTGCATCCCTCTAGGGGTAACTGAGCCTGCCGCTTCCCTAAAGGGCCTGTATACCAATCTGCAAAGCATGGGAAATAAACAGGATGAGCTTGAGGTCTGTGTATGGTCACGGGGCCACGATCTCATTGCAATCACAGAGACGTGGTGGGACAGCTCGCATGACTGGAACGCTGTCATGGAGGGCTATGTCCTTTTTAGGAAAGACAGGCTGGGGAAGCGAGGGGGCAGGGTTGCCCTTTATGTGAGGGAGCAATTAGAATGTACCCAGCTCCACCTGGGGGAGGATGAAGAACAAGTGGAGAACTTGTGGGTGAGAATTAAGGGGCAGGCTAGTATGGGGGACACTGTTGTGGGGGTGTACTACAGGACACCAGATCAGGAGGAGGAGGTCGATGAGGCCTTCTACAAGCAGCTGCAAGTAGCCTCGCGATCCCAGGTGCTGGTTCTCATGGGGGACTTCAATTATATAAATATCTGTTAGGAAAGCAAGTCAGCCAGGCACATGTAGTCTAAACGGTTCTTTCAGTGTGTTGAAGATAATTTTCTGACGCAGGTGGTGGAGGAGCCGAAGAGGCGGGGGGTGCTTCTGGACCTTGTTCTTACCAACAGGGATGGGCTTGTGTTGTGGTTTAACCCGGCTGGCAGCTAAACACCACACAGCCGTTCGCTCACCCTCCCCCCTCCCTCTCTGGGATGGGGGAGAGAAACGGGAAAGTGAAGCCGGTGAGTTGAGATAAAGACAGTTTATTAAGACAGGAATATAAGGAATATAATAATAACAATAATAATAATAATAGTGATAATGATAATAGTATTAACAATAATAATGTGTAAGAAAACAAGTGATGCACAATGCAATTGCTCACCACCCGCTGACCGATGCCCAGCCTATCCCCGAGCAGCCGGCCCCCCCACCCCGGCCAGCCACCCCTATATATTGTTTAGCATGACGTCAGATGGTATGGAATACCCCTTTGGCCAGTTTGGGTCAGCTGTCCTGGGTCTGTCCCCTCCCAGCTCCTGCTGCACCCCCAGCCTGCTCGCTGGCAGGACAGAGCGAGAAGCCGAAAAGTCCTTGGCCTGGTGTAAACACTGCTCTGCAACAATTAAAACATCAGCATGTTATCAGCGCTCTTCTCATCCTAATCCAAAACATAGCACCCTACCAGCTACTATGAGCTACTTAACTCTGTCCTAACTGGAACCAGGACAGCTTGTTAGGGATGTGAAGGTTGGGGGCAGCTTGGGATGCAGCAACCATGAGATGGTGGAGTTCAAGATGGAACTTGGGGGTAGAAGTAAGGCAAAAAGTAGTATTGCTACTCTGGATTTTCGGAGAGCCAACTTCAACCTCTTCCGGGACCTGCTTGGGGGTATCTCATGGGCTAGATTGCTAGAAGGCAAGGGTGCTTGTGAGAGCTGGGCAGCATTTAAACAGCACTTCTTCCAAGCTCAGGGTTGGTGCATCCTTAAGAGTCGGAAATCGGGGAAGGGGGGCAGGAGACCTGCGTGGATGAGCAAGGAGCTCATCAACAAGATCAAAAGGAAGAGGAAGGTCTATGAAATGTGGAAAAAGGGCCTGTCCTCTTTGAAGGAGTATAGGAGTGTTGTCAGGGCCTGCAGGGACGCGATGAGGAAGGCTAAAGCCCACCTGGAGGTGAAGCTTGCAAAAGAGATAAAGGATAATAAGAAGGGTTTCTTTAAGTATGTAAACAGTAAAAGGAAGACTAGGGATAATGCGGGTCCCCGGCTGAACGAGGGGGGTGTCCTGGTAACGTGGGACGCTGAGAAGGTGGAGATACTTAATGCCTTCTTTGCTTCAGTCTTTGCTTCAAAGACTCCCCCCCGGGACTCCTGGACCCTGGAGGGAGGAGAAGGAGTCTGGGAAGTGGAGATCTCCCCCCTGGTTGACGAGGGAGTGGTTCGGGAGCGTCTGACTGGGATCAGTGCATACAAATCCATGGGCCCCGATGGGATGCATCCGTGTGTGCTAAGGGAGTTAGCGGAGGTGATCGCTGAACCACTCTCTATCATCTTCGAAAGGTCCTGGAGAACAGGAGAGGTGCCTGAAGACTGGAGGATAGCCAATGTCACTCCGGTCTTCAAGAAGGGCAAGAAGGAGGATCCGGGAAACTACAGGCCAGTCAGTCTCACCTCTGTCCCTGGAAAGGTGTTGGAACAGCTTGTTCTGGATGCCATCTCCAAGCAATCGGAAGAGAAGAAGGTTATGAGGAGTAGTCAGCATGGATTCACCAAGGGGAAATTGTACTCAACCAACCTCGTTGCCTTCTATGATGGCATCACCAGCTGGGTAGATGGGGGGAGAGCAGTGGATGTCATCTACCTTGACTTTAGCAAGGCTTTTGATACTGTCTCCACGACTTCCTGCTAGCTAAGCTGAGAAAGTGTGGGATAGACGAGTGGACAGTAAGGTGTGTTGAGAACTGGCTGACTGGCCGAGCTCAGAGGGTGGTGATTGGCGGCGCAGAGTCCGGCCGGAGACCTGTGACTAGCGGCGTTCCCCAGGGGTCGGTGCTGGGTCCGATCTTGTTCAACATCCTCATCGACGACCTTGATGAGGGAATAGTGTCCACCCTCAGCAAGTACGCCGATGACGCAAAGCTGGGAGGAGTGGCCGACACGCCAGAAGGCTGTGCTGCCATTCAGCGAGACCTGAACAGGCTGGAGAGATGGACAGGAAGAAACCAAATGAGGTTTAATAAGAGCAAGTGTAGAGTCCTGCACCTGGGAAGGAACAACCGCATGTATCAGTACAGGCTGGGGGATGACCTGCTGGAGAGGAGCTCTGCGGAGAAGGCCCTGGGGGTCCTGGTGGACAACAGGTTGACCATGAGCCAGCAGTGTGCCCTCATGGCCAAGAGGGCCAATGGGATCCTGGCATGCATTAAAAGGAGTGTGGCCAGCAGGTCAAGGGAGGTGATCCTCCCCCTCTACTCTGCCCTGGTCAGGCCTCACCTGGAGTACTGTGTCCGGTTCTGGGCTCCCCAGTACAAAAAAGACAAGGATCTCCTGGAAAGAGTCCAGCAGAGGGCCACAAAGATGATAGGGGGCCTGGAGCATCTTCCCTGTGAAGAAAGGCTGAGAGACCTGGGTCTGTTCAGCCTTGATAAGAGAAGACTGAGAGGGGATCTTATTAATGTTTACAAATACCTTAAATGTGGGAGACAGAGGGATTTGGCCAACCTCTTTTCAGTGGTTTGTGGGGACAGGACAAGGGGTAATGGCCACAAGATAGAGCACAGGAAGTTCCACACCAATATGAGAAAGAACTTCACGGTGAGGGTGACGGAGCACTGGAACAGGCTGCCCAGGGAGGTTGTGGAGTCTCCTTCTCTGGAGATATTCAAGGCCCGTCTGGACGCCTACCTGTGCAACCTGCTCTAAGGAACCTGCTTTGGCAGGGGGGTTGGACCCGATGATCTCTCGAGGTCCCTTCCAACCCCTACAATTCTGTGATTCTGTGAGATCGGGAGCCTGTTTCCGCCACACTCCTTCTATATGCAGAGCAAGTAGTGTTTCCAGAGGCTGAGATCGATCTTGAATGGAGCTCATCATCCTGGCGATGCAGAAGACAACTCTATCCCTCCTCATGGCAGCAAAGGAAACCAGGGAAGACCAGAAGCATAAACTGAGGGCCTAAATTTGGGTAAATGACTCCAGGAAATAATGACTGAAAGAGCTGCTGACTCTCACACTGCTATTGGTTTCTTTATGTGACTGGGATCTTTTTAATTTATTTGTATTTGCTTGTGGGCCTCTTGGCACTACTCCAAGTTTAGTAATTTAATATGCAGTAAAAGGACATGTAATATGCCTTTTCCTGCACCCTCAGATTCTGCAACAGGGCAGTGCCTGTTTCTTTACTTCATTAGGAAGCTAGATGCATATTTTTTTAAGCACCGTTAATTACAAATCACAAACGACTAGCACATAATTGTGCATATTTTCAGATTGAGTCATAAGTGTGTATGCCAGTAACTGTTAGATTTGATTGGACAAGGTCACACAGAAGAACATTAAGAAACTGAGAGAGAGATGTCAAAGCATTTCCAACGGCAACAACAACCACCCCACTCATATCAACAGGGGGGAAGTGGAAGCAGAAACCAAATTGCATCCAAATGATCGCAATTGAAGGACATGTTTTATGGGAAAGGTTTTAAGTTAGCACGTGCTGAGATAGCAATATGATGATGAGGGGGAAAAAATTCCAGCATTCAGTGTCTTTGCAGCACAGATGGTCGGGTTTGCTTTCCTGGCCTAGTTGTTCATTAAAATTAATCAGATGAATCTGTCTGTCCCAAACTGTTAGTATATGCCTCTGTCTTCTTATTCTGTGCTTTGCAACAATGATGCTACTGTATTGCCCATGGGCCAAATAGTGTATTGGTATGGATCACATGATTAACTGGTGGTGGGCTGTCAGTGCTTTAACTAAACAATCCATTCAGCAGAGAAATCTAGGAAAGGGTACAAAGCACCAGCTGGATTGTAGGAAAGGAATTCGCAGGTGGCTTTGCGCTGTTTCACACACATAATGAGGAAACAAGCGGTAGAAACGAAAACTTGAGCAAGGTCAAGATAAAGTAAATTGGCTACAGTGTTAAAGATGAGCTTTGGGCAGTGGCCAATTGCTGGCTGGCTCGAGGTGCGTCTGAGGGTCTCTAACCAATTGTATGACAGATTCGGGCGCGTGGACAACGCGTGGGGCTACGGGGAAAGTATATGTAGTAGTGAAAAAGAGCAGTAAACGCCTCTTGTTCAAGAGCCATCAGGAGTCCGTGTCTTGCATCCCTTCAAATGGTGACCCCGACGTGATAGGGGAGGAGCAGCGCTGCACGAGCATCCGAAGGGAACCCAGCTGAATGAGTCAAGCTCGCAGCTGGATTGCAGCTTCAACCCCGGGACATCACCTGAAGGACAGGTGAGCGACTGGGCATTGATCATGGGAGCTAGCCTTTTGGCAGAGGAAGAGGCTATAGTGAAACTACTAACGCAACTCTTAATAGACAGGGGAGTAAAATATGATCCGTTTAAGATAAAGCTATTATTGAAATTTTTGCGAAAACAAGGGCTCCCCTCAGTGGCTTCCACAGTATTTGATGTAAAAACTTGGGACCAAGCGGGGGAAAAAATATGGGAAGCAGCGTCCAGTGGGGATACTGAGGTGATGCTGCTGAGGTGATGACTATGTGGCGGCTGGTGACTGAGACTTTAAGATCGTGGCAGGCAGAAAAGGAAGTACAGAACGCCGCTGCCCAGGCAATAACAGCAGCCGAACCGAGATCAGAGCCTGCAAGGTCACCAGAGCGGTGCAATTTGATTGGCCTTGGGGATGACAAGGAAGAGAGCCGCGGACCGCCGCCGCAGAGCCCCTCCCCGCTGCCGCCGCAGAACCCCTCCCCGCTGACCCCCCTCGGCTCCCGCCTTGCCTGCCGCCGATAATGCTTCCCTGCGGGCCCGAGCTTTCGACCCGCGGGAACGATGGGAGCTGGTGCGCCGGGAAGCGCTAGAGGACGGGGACCCGGTAGGAATGGCTTTCCCGGTGCAGGTGCGACCCAACGGTCCAAATGAATATAATGCCTTTCACTGGGACCTAATTAAAGAATTAAGAAAGACTGACTACATATGGATTATACGCACCATTTTACTCAGTCACTGTCAGAAAATGTTATGACTGGTCAATTGTTGGTGCCGTACGATTGCCGCCAGCGCCGCCGCCCGCCCCGCTGTCAGCTCCGGGCACCCGCCCGCCCGCCCTGCCACCGGCTGCTGCGTTTGACCTCAGTGCCAGGAAAGCTCATGGAGCAGATTATCTTGAGGGTCATCACGCGGCACTTGCAGGGCAAGCAGGCGATCAGGCCCAGTCAGCATGGGTTTATGAAAGGCAGGTCCTGCTTGACGAACCTGATCTCCTTCTATGACCAAGTGACGCGCTTGGTGGATGAGGGAAAGGCTGTGGATGTGGTTTACCTTGACCTCAGTAAGGCTTTTGACACCGTTCCCCACAACATTCTCCTCAAGAAACTGGCTGCTCGGGGCTTGGACTGGCGTACGCTTCGCTGGGTTAGAAACTGGCTGGATAGCCGGGCCCAGAGAGTTGTGGTGAATGGAGTCAAATCTGGTTGGAGGCTGGTCACTAGTGGTGTCCCCCAGGGCTCGGTACTGGGGCCGGTCCTCTTTAATATCTTTATCGATGATCTGGATGAGGGCGTCCAGTGCACCCTCAGTAAGTTTGCAGAGGACACCAAGCTAAGTGCGTGTGTCGATCTGCTCGACGGCAGGAAGGCTCTGCAGGAGGATCTGGATAGGCTGGAGCGATGGGCTGAGGTCAACTGCATGAAGTTCAACAAGGCCAAGTGCCGGGTCCTGCACCTGGGGCGCAACAACCCCAAGCAGAGCTACAGGCTGGGAGATGAGTGGCTGGAAAGCTGCCTGGCCGAGAGGGACCTGGGAGTATTGGTTGATAGTCGGCTGAATATGAGCCAGCAGTGTGCCCAGGTGGCCAAGAAGGCCAACAGCATCCTGGCTTGTATAAGAAGCAGTGTGGCCAGCAGGTCTAGGGAAGTGATTGTGCCCCTGTACTCGGCTCTGGTGAGGCCACACCTCGAGTACTGTGTTCAGTTTTGGGCCCCTCGCTACAGGAAGGACATGGACGTGCTCGAGCGAGTCCAGAGAAGGGCGACCAAGCTGGTGAGGGGTCTGGAGAACAAGTCTTACGAGGAGCGGCTGAGGGAGCTGGGCTTGTTCAGCCTGGAGAAGAGGAGGCTCAGGGGCGACCTTATCGCTCTCTATAGGTACCTTAAAGGAGGCTGTAGAGAGGTGGAGGTTGGTCTGTTCTCCCACGTGCCTGGTGACAGGACGAGGGGGAATGGGCGAAAGTTGCGACAGGGGAGTTTTAGGTTGGATGTTAGGAAGTACTTCTTTACCGAAAGGGTTATTAAGCATTGGAACGGGCTGCCCAGGGAGGTGGTGGAGTCACCATCCCTGGAGGTCTTTAAAAGACGTTTAGATGTAGAGACTAGCGATATGGTTTAGTGGAGTACTTAGTGTTAGGTCGGAGGTTGGACTCGATGATCTTGAGGTCTCTTCCAACCTAGAAATCTGTGATACTGTGATACTGTTTCTCCGGTTTGGGCGCCCGCCCGCGTGCACCGTGCGCTGCCATGTTCCGCCTGCTGCTGCGCCCGGGCCCGCCGCCCCGCGGGCCCCCGCTCTGTCCGCCCTGCGTGGCCGGGCAGAGCCGCGCACCGCCCGCGCTCCGCGGCAGCCCGCACGGCCGCAAGCGCCGCCGCCGCCGCTCCCCCGCTCGTCGCCGACCGCCGCCGCCGCTGCTGCCCCCCCCGCTCCCCGCCGGGCCGGCCCCCCCCCTCAGCCCGCCGACCCCTCTGCTGGCGCTGCGGGCCACCGCCGGCAGCTCGGCCAAGTATGTGGGTGGATCCCCTGAAAAGGCAGCCACAGATCTCAGCAGTGAACACAAACTCAATAAATCCCAGCAGCTGAAAAAAGTTTTCAAAGAATATGGTGCTGTAGGGGTTTCATTCCATGTTGGAATTTCATTAGTATCTCTAGGAATCTTCTACCTGGCTGTGTCAAGTGGTGTGGATATGACTGCAGTTCCCTTCAAACTTGTTTTCAGTGAATCATCGCTGCAATCTAAAAGGGCTGCTGGTACAGGCACATTTCTGTCGGCATATGCTATTCACAAATTGTTTGCTCCAGTACGACTCAGCATTATTATAGTTTCTGTGCCATTTATTGTCTGATACTGCTGGAAGATTGGTTTCTTTAAACCTCCTACCCCAAATCCATGATAACCTTATGGTTTTTTACTCGCCCAACATGGGGCTCAAGGAATTTGAGATAAGGATGATAGTTGAGAGAAGTAACGGGCAAAACATGGACTGGATTTTTTTATGAATGTAATAGTTGTGAAGAATTTAAGAAAGCAGCAATTGTGAGGAATATGTTTCATATTAGTGTGGTGAAGGGACGAGGGGTGGTGTGTGTGTAAATTGTCCACCTCGTCGGTGTTGTGATGATGTTATGTTTATTTTGGTGTGGGGAATTCTTTTTCTTTTTGATGTAAGTGAAGTTTGTGAAGATTGTGATAATTGTAAAGTAAGAGTATATTGGAATGTAGTGGGTTTACATGGCAAGGTATTGGTAGCAGGGGCCATAGGGGTGGCTTCTGTGAGAAGAATCTAGAAGCTGCCCCATGTTAGGTAAGGGCCCCGGTGCTGACCAGAGCCGAGCCAATAAGTGATGTTGTTTGAGCCTCTGTGAGAGCAGATGTAAGAAAGAGAAAAGAAAAAAAAAAAAAAAGGAAAAAAAACGCTGTGCCACACAGCAGCTGGGAGAGTGAGAGGAGTGAAAACAGCCTTGCAGGCGCCAAGGTCAGTGAAGGAGGAGGGGGAGAGGTGCTCCAGGCACCGGAGCAGAAGTCCCCTGCGGCCTGTGGTGAGGACCATGGTGAAGCAGGCTGTCCCCCTGCCAGTCCATGGAGTACCACGGTGGAGCAGGGTTCCACGCTGCAGCCCCGCTGCCACGGTTACCACCGTGGACACCCTTTCAGCAAGAACCAGAGGGAGTGCCGGAGTGGATGCCTCCATAGTAACAGATGCCACATTGTGGTGTACTCACATTCATAAAATTCCATTGAACATCAAAGGACCAATTGGGAATGACTGCAGCGTATTGCTGCTAGGACGATCAAGTACAACTTTGAACAGATTGTTTGTTTTGCCGGGGATAATTGATGCTGATTATAATGGACAAATCCAAGCTATGGCTTGGACACCATCTTCATCATTGTCAATACCAAAGGGAACTAGAATTGCTCAACTGATTCTTTTCCGAGCAGTAGTCTGCAGGAGTTGGTTCAAGAACAACTCCAACAAGGACATATTGTTCCGACAAACAGCCTATGGAACTCACCAGTGTTTGTTATCAAGAAGAAGAGCAGGAAATGGAGATTACTGCATGATTTGCGACGAATCAATGCAGTGATCGAGGACATTGCAGCCAGAAAACAAAAAAAAAAGGAAAAAACAAACAAACAAAAAAATAGAAAAAAGGAGAACACAAGAAAAAAGGAAAAAAAAGAAAAAAGAAAAAAGAAAATAAAGAAAAAAGAGAAAAAAGAAAAAAGAAAAAAAGGAAAAAAAAAAACAAACAGTACCTTTGAATATTGTATCAGACTCGCAATATGCTGTAGGTGTCGCTCAGCGCACTGAGAGGGTACATTTGAGACATGTCCCAAAGGAAAACTTGTTTCTAAAATTTAAAGAGCTGTTATTTTTGGTAGAGCAGAGACTGCACCCGTATTATATTATTCGCTTGTGGAGCCACACCATGTTACCCGGTATTTTTGCAGAGGGTAACGCACGCGCTGACCAGCTAAGTAATATGACCCTGACTGCCCCCGTGCCTAAGGTGCTGGAGCAAGCACGGTTATCCCATGCCTTTTTCCATCAATCCGCCGAAGTCTTGGTGAAACAATTCGCTATATCGATCACTGACGCCAAACTGATTGTCCAAACATGTCCTGACTGTCAACAACATGTTTCGACCTCGTCTTTAATGGTAAACCATAGAGGTCTACGGTCCTTACAGTTATGGTGGACTAACGTAACGCATATTCCAGAATTTGGTCGCTAGAAATATGTTCACGTATCAGTAGATACTTTCTTTCATGCTATTTGGGCGACAGTTGCAGTGGGTGAAACTAGTCACCATGTCCAGGCTCACTTCCGCATCGCTTTCGCAGTGCTAGGCATCCCAAAGGAAATAAAAACCGACAATGGCCCCGCCTATGGTAGTCACTCCCTTCAAACCTTTTTTTGAACTTGGGGTAACTGACACATCACAGGAATCCCTCATTCCCCCATGGGTCAAGCCATTGTTGAGCGCACACATCGCACCTTGAAAGCACTGCTAAATAAACAAAAAGGGGGAGACACCCAGGGAACACCACAGAACAGGTTGGGAAAGGCACTTTATGTAATGAATCACCTATCATTACCCTTTCCTCATGAAGAGGTACCGCCCATAGTAAAACATTACAAAAATATGAATTCCGCTCTGTTACAGGTGCCACAATCAGAGCAGGCCTTATTAATGGCAAAACAATTAAATACAGGTCTTTGGGAGGGACCCCAGCCTCTAATAACTTGGGGTCGAGGGTATGCTTGTGTCTCCACAGGTCACGGACCAAGATGGGTACCAGCAAGGGGGGTAAGGCCATGGTTGGCCTCCTCCTCACAATCGCCGCTGTCATTGGTTATTGCCAGCCCTGGGTCTCCATCCAACCACGCCAAAACATCTGGGTCACCCTCGCCAACATGACAGGACAAGAAGCGATGTGCCTGTCCCTGGCTAGTGCTAATGACCCGTTTACGACATGTCTGGTGGGGAACCCGGCAGATAACAAAGACTGGACTGTCTACTTGCCGCAAGCGCCCCTAGAGCCACAGGAATTAGATATCCTGGGATGTGTAACAGCAACACCATGTGTAAGGTTCAATTACATGGGCAAAAACCAAACCATGAAACAAATGGTCAACGCCACACTTGCTCCTTATTGCAATGCATCTCTTTGGTGTAATTATACAAAACTATAATAGCATCCTTCCTTGTGCCAGGAGCCGCTCTGCTCGGCTGTGGGATCGGCTGTGGAACGGACGCCCCTAGGTGCACCCTGAGCATTTTCCTCGGAGGGGTCTCCACTCTCAGCCGCTCACCGCGGGAGTAGACAAGGACCTCCTGAAGCCGCGGACAAATTATTTTAAGTGATATTTTCCTGTGGTATGAATGAGAAGTGCAAGAGGCCTCTTTGCGTGGTTATGTGATTGTGCTGTGTGAGTGAGAAGCAGCATCACTGCGAAGCAACATCCCTAGCGCTTAGTGGCTTGTTGACCGATGTAGATTCTAGTAGGCACGCTACTTTACAATCGTAATTCTGCATGTGATTTTCACCCTGTTGCTTATTGTACCTTGCTTATTGCGGTGTCTGGGGTGATTGATAGAAAAATCTATAGAAACCGTTTGGTTGGCTGAAAATAAAAAAGGGGGAATTGTGGGAAAGGAATTCGCAGGTGGCTTTGCACTGTTTCACATGTCCCTGAATTAGAGATAATGAGGAAACAAGCGGTAGAAACGAAAACTTGAGCAAGGTCAAGATAAAGTAAATTGGCTACAGTGTTAAAGATGAGCTTTGGGCAGTGGCCAATTGCTGGCTGGCTCGAGGTGCGTCTGAGGGTCTCTAACCAATTGTATGACAGATTCGGGCGCGTGGACAACGCGTGGGGCTACGGGGAAAGTATATGTAGTAGTGAAAAAGAGCAGTAAACGTCTCCTGTTCAAGAGCCATCAGGAGTCCGTGTCTTGCATCCCTTCACTGGATTACATCTGTGGTCTAAACATGTTTTACAAAATCACTTAGTAGGTACTACACAGACTCTAAGCAATTATGTGTGATTAATTACAGCATCACAAATGACACCCACTTTTGGGCACTTCTTTGCCTTTCACATTTTGACAGTACTGAGTGGTAAACACTACCAGAAGCATTTTTTATTTTTACGTTTTTTGTTTGTTTGGTTGTTGTTTTGTCTTTTTAATGTGGTAAAGGATCTGTATAATGCAAAGAACACCAGATCTTTTTTTTTTTTTTTGTCTTTTCCTTCCGGAGAATGAATAACAGTTATGAAGAGTATGGTGATATATTGTTCTACTAGACAGTCATAAAGTGCAAATTTCCAACATGAGATGCCTGTGGGGAGGGTAGATTTTCCTTTAGCCTCACAAGTCCCACTGACGTTAATGAAGGAGGCATGCCTATAACACCCCTCACTGAATAATTTACATCTGCACAGACAAAGTCAGAAGGCAAAGCTGGAGACACATCAGAGAGCTGGCTTTAAATCAAGTCAAAAATTTGCCTGTGTTTGTGGGTGGTTTATTATTATAAAAGGGAAGCAATGCAAAGTGAAATTAAAGCTATCCTTTCAGCTTTGAGGTCTTCAGTATAGCAGGATGGTGCAGATTTCACTGGGAGGGGTGGGAAACTAAAAAGTATGAGACATGGCTGAAAGATAAAGAGATGTTTAAGGAGGCAAATTAATTATTAAGGTTGAAAGAACAGTAAAGTGTGTACTGAATTGAAAAGAGAAGTTAGAGTGGTTGTTTTGGAACTTCTTTCACAAATACATTAGGCAACACAGGGGGAAAAAAATCCAGGAAGGTAGATGGAAACAGCAGGGATTTGAGACTCAGGTATTTATTTTCAGTTAATAGCCATGATATAGACAAGAAATTAGGACCAAACTTGCAAAAGAATGTAGATGCTAAGAGATAAATATAGACAGCCAGAAGCATCTTCAGGAATGCATCTTAGCAGATCAGGCTCCTAGAGGCACAAAATGAAACATGGGCTCATATGATTGTACCTATACCAGCCCTGGGTGGGCTAGCTGAGGTGTGGAAGGGATATTACTCTGTTAGTGTGGCTAAATCTTACTGAGCTTAATTAAGTTGCACTTAAGTTGCACCCTGACCAAACCTTACTTAATTTCTCATGGGTGACTTAAAGTGGGTATGAAGCACTCTGGATATGAGTTTACATTCTGCAAGTGTGTGAGATCCAGATCTCCACAAGATGGAAAATTCTAAAGGATTAGATCACCACTGATTTTCTGAATAGAGAATAACTAATTCCATCTTGGGTAGGTTTTAGTGATCAAATCATTCAAGTCAGCTCAACTCTTTAAGCAGCAAATGATCTTTGACCTGCAGCGAAAAAGACAAGCCCCTTACAAAACAGTTATCTCTCAGAGGTAAATCCAGACCAAAAGCATTCATGAAAATGGTCATGCAGGCCCAGGAGAAACCAAAATTTTGGACACTACGGATTAATTTGTTGGGTATTCACATGACAGTTTTGATTAGACCTAGTTTCTGGGCTGGACCCATTTTGTCTGACTGAGGAGACTCAAAGTTATGTGTCAGAGGGCACTTGATTCATCTTTCGTGTCTGGGATTCTTTGGAGTTATTTTTCTCCACGAATTATAGAAGAAGGTAACTAGCTTAATTTTGAATACTAATCTTTCAAATACTTTTGCTAGAGAGAGAGATCCAAAATTCCAGATCCAAACTGGGGGATCAGGAGTTTAGTTTATTTGTAGTTCTGGGACTTTGTACTGTTGTCCCTTGCTTGGATTTCCTGTAATTTCCTGGGTGCTACCTTGTAGCCAAACTAAGCAACAAGTTATCCAGTAAATCATGCAGCCTTTCCAGCTGAGTTCCTGGCAAGATCCTCCTGTTTGCTGGTGCATCAATACTCTTACACACCTGAATTGCCCACATTATCCTAGATGGGGTTGTCTGCTCTGCACCTCTGATTCCAGGACTGGTTCTAGTGTAGGTGGTAGAAAGAAATCTGTCAATGATGTACACTGAGAATTTGTTTCCACTATTCACCCTACACTGGTAAATCCATGTAATAGTTGCCATGGTCTTTTATTTTATCATGAGGAGGGATGAGTCCTATATCTTCTGATCTTGTTCTACATTGAGAAGCAAGAAGAAATGCATTAATCTAAACCAAAGAAGTGACCACTGTATTGCTAAACTGACATATCCCATATAGCTCTTCTCTTGTGTTAAGCAGAGTCATCTGTTCTGCAGCTACGTAAGTCACAAGATGATACTGATTTTTTTTATGCATTTTTTTTTTCCTGAAGCTACCAAGCTTGGTGATAATTTAGTTGGAAAATGCTCCATCTGAACAGATGGAGGAAAAATCTTTCACTGAAAATATATACCTATTGCTTTAACTGATGTGTAAGATATTTTTTGCTAGGTAAGAACCTGCTGAATATGTAAAAAGGTTATTGTTCTGTAATTATCTCTATAACATTATAAAATTATAGGGTAATTTTGAATGAAAAAAAATAAACTCCACAAAAGGGTAGGGTAGATGTTTATGATGGCAAATTGTCTGACAGCCCTTAAACCAGGTGCTTTCAATAGGAAGTGGGCTGTCTTTCCTCAATGTACTCCTCTTTGGTTCTGAGCCAGAAGCTGGGGGGAAAAAACAAAAAAACTAGAAAAAAAAAGGTTGCAATAGATTGAGGAAAATAGGGAGGGGGAATTGAAGTTAAAATAAAATTAAAATATTGTTTCACTATTTGACCCTAATTTATTATCTACTTTTGATATCAGCATCACATAAGCAAGTTTGTCTCCTAAGGGGTAAAAAAATATGTAAAATCAGTGATAAGAAACTTGTTTGTATTCTAAGTGCAATTTGTTTTATTTGCAAGCAACACAGGAAACAGTTAAAGAGCAGGCAAGATAATCTGTTCTTTTTAGAATCTTAGCTCTGTGTTAAGTTCCTAGGAAGCACTTTAATGTCCAGAGGTAAGTCTAATTAAGATCCCAAGAAGGAGTTCAATCTTTTCTGATGCTTTCTATATCTTCTTGCTCTTCTACATCCCTCTACGGCATCTCTCCATATTTCTAAGATAACAACATTAACATGTCCTTCAGAGTATCTAACCTTTTGTCAACCAAGTTCAGGAATTTGGAAGACTCTATAGATACATTGCTCATGCCTCTTACCTAAGTTTAACATCTTCAGTGTACATAGCTACACTTGAGCTAGTCACTCTAGATTCCCTCTACAGTTTATGGAGAAAAATAGCTGCTTGTAGGAGCAATCTGTCTCAATATATTTAGCTGTCAGGATGGGTGGGTGACTGAATAAAAAGCAGCTTTGCAGAAAAATATCTGGGAGTTCTTGTGGGCAAGAGGTTGAATGGGAGACAGCAGCTTGCCTGTGTGGCAAAGGTGGCCAGCTGCATTCTGGGCTGTGTAAGCGGGAGATACTTTGGGAGATGCAAAGAAAGAATGGGAAACTGGGTTCATTTAGCTTTAAGGAAAGGCTAAGATCTATCTTACTGCTGTCTGCAACTACATGGTGAGAAAGTGTTGAAAAGATTGAGTCAGACTTGCAAGTTGGAAGGTGTGAAATTTTAGTTAGGTATACGGAATAAATCTGTATGGTGATGAGTGTGGTCAAGCACTTTAAAGGTTGCTTAGAGTTGCAAGACTACAAATAGAGATATCTCCACTGCTGGAGACAGTCAAAGCTGTACTGGACAATGCACTGAGGAACCTCATCTAATTGGATGTGCTTTGAGTGATAGGTTGGACTAGAGACCTCCAGAAGTCCCTTTCAACCTACCTGAATCTATGAATTGTGCCCTAAAAGTGCATATGTACATTGCAACTACAAAAAAAAAAAAAAAAAGCCAAAGGACCATAAAGAAAATGACTCAGTCCTATATAAATCTTTTTATTTTATGTCTAAATCCCAGGTTTTAACAGTGACTTTTGGGACAACTTCCGTTGCTGTGCCTTTCAAAACCAAAAATAATTACTCTTCTATTTCTACATTTTTTGATATGCTATTTAACCATCTGCCAGTATACAAGCTCATAATACCATCAGTGCATTTAACACATTAAACCTCTGATACTGGTGTCTGTTGTACACGGCAGTCAAACTTCAGAGTCATAACAAGACTACAAATAGAGATATGCTATTGTGGTTGAGATGTAGCCACTTCTCTTTAGCCAAGCTAGAGAAACAAAACACTCTGAGGAAACAATTATGATTGCCAGATCTGTCCTCAAACCCCAGGAAAGAGTGCACGTATTTGCGTGGAAAGAAACAGTTCTGCCTCTCGTTCTCCCAGTGACGGAGAGACTAGGCTATAACCAAGAAGGAAATTTCTATTTTACTTTACAAGTTTTGTTCCTTTTTTTCCTTCTCAGCTTTTCTTATTGAAGAGAAGCAAATTAAATTAAGGGAATTTGTGGGAGAAAGTTCTAATGCAGGGGCATATTTGTCTGTGAAATGGTTTTCCACTGGGTGTAATAACAATCACAAAACTAAAACCATCTGTGATGAAAATCTTCCCAGCTGTCAGGAATGACTTGGCAGGGTTTGACTAGACTAGCAAGTCCCCTGGGAATTGCTGTGCTGGATTAGTGTCATTGCCTCTGTGCCCCAAAATCTGATTACTCTCAGCATCTCAATCAAGGACTGTCAGAGAACAGTGGTCAGCCATGGAAGGTGGAGAATGGGTTTCATGTATGGAGTCACTGAGAAATCCATGAGTTTTTTGCCTGAAAAGAGGAAGCTGAAGGGGACTAGCATAGAGGTCTATATAGCTGTGAGTAGCACGGAGAACGAGTGGGGAAAGGCTACAACTGTGTCTTCCAAAGCAAGAAGTAGGATCATCAAAGGAGGCTGGCAGAGGGAAGGTTTCAAAGAAACAAGAGCTATGTGATGTTTGCACAACCTGCAGTTAAGATGCAGAACTCTCTGCTATGGGATGTTGATGGTACTAGAAACTGATGTCAGCTAAAGGAGAGACCTGTGTCCCCAAAATTATTGGGAAAAAACATGGCTATGAAATATAAATAACTAGCTTGGCAATTGCAGGCATTGAAATTTCTTAGAGTTTGGTGTGTTGAAACTCTCAGCAGGGGCTTGCTTAGTCTTATATGCTCTTCCCTTGTTAACTGACTTCTATTCAGTGTTAATGGTGTTAGTGGCAATGACCAGATGGACTGGAATGACTGTTCTTATGACTAGTAAAAAGATGTTTCAAAATGAATGAAATAAACTGCTGGAAGGACAGCATTTACCTCAGAGACAATCCTCAATTGGGCTGATGTAGGGCAGACCTTTTTCTTCATACTTTCAGTATTTGATACAATCTTGAAACAGAGCTTCAGCCTTTGAAAACTGATAATTTCAAATTCAGACAACAATAAGAGATATTACTTGAAAAGTTTTATCAATATGTTTGTAGTGGGTTTACGTGGCAAGGTTTTGGTAGCAGGGGGGCATAGGGGTGGCTTCTGTGAGAAGAATCTAGAAGCTGCCCCATGTTAGGTAAGGGCCCCACTGCTGACCAGAGCTGAGCCAATAAGTGATGTTGTTTTGCACCTCTGTGAGAGCATATTTAAGACAGGGAAAAAAAAAAATGCTGTGCCACACAGCAGCTGGGAGAGAGAGAGGAGTGAGAAACAGCCTTGCAGGCACCAAGGTCAGTGAAGAAGGAGGGGGAGAGGTGCTCCAGGCGCCGGAGCACAAGTCCCCTGCGGCCTGTGGTGAGGACCATGGTGAAGCAGGCTGTCCCCCTGCAGTCCATGGAGTACCACAGTGGAGCAGGGTTCCACGCTGAAGCCCATGGAGAAGACCATGGTGGACCTGCACCGACGGAGGCTGCGGCCTGTGGAAGACCCCTGCCAGAGCAGATTCTGGGCCGGACCTGTAGCCTGTGGAGAGGAGCCCACGCAGGAGCAGGTGACCTGGCAGGAGCTGCTGCCCGTGGGGGATCCAGGTTGGAGCAGTTTGCTCCTGAGGGATGGACCCTGTGGTATGGACCCATATCTGGAGCAGTTCTTGAAGAGCTGCTGCCTGTGGGCAGCTCACGCAGGATCAGTTCAGCAAGGACTGCATCCTGTGGGAGGGACCCCACAGCACAGGGGACGAGAGTGACCGAGGAGTGGCAGAGACGAAGTACTATAGACTGACCACAACCCCCATTCCCCCATTCCCCTGCGCCGCTCGGGGGGAGGAGGTGGAAGAGGGTGGATGGGGGGGAAGGTGCTTTTGGTTTCTTTCCTTTGTTTCTCACTTCTCTAGCTTGTTAGTAATAAGCAATAAATCTTACTGTCTCCCTATGTTGAGTGTGTTTTGCCCGTCACGATAATTACTGTGTGATCTCCTCGTCCTTATCTCAACCCTTGAGCCCTTTTCATCGTATTTTCTCCCCATTCCTCTTTGAGGAGGGGGAGTGAGAGAGTGGTTGTGGTGGAGCTCGGCTGCCCACCCGAGTAAAACCACCACAGTGTTCTCTTTTATTTTCTGCCTGTCATGGTTTATTTGCATTTAATTAAACTATTATAGTGAACAACTGTACTGGGAAATTAACATTAATAGCAGAAAATATTTACAGATCACTGCTTAAACAACTGTTAACACAAATGGTAAGAAAAAAAAGGATTTTATTCTGTTGGTTGTGGAAACAAAGTCAATTCTATATCAGCATTGTGCTGATATTTTAAAACAAAAACAAAAATGAAAACAAAAACAATCAAACAAAAAAAAACAGAATGAAACAAAAGACATCCCTAAAATTAAGTTTGTAAATCCATATTTAGGAGCCTATATGGATACCCTTAAAGTTGTCAGCACCACAGAGATTTCTTGTGGAGCTGGCAATGACATTCTCAAAACTGTTATAGTACAGGTTTAAATAGGATCTTTCTTTTCTAAGCAGACTGCACCATTTCCAGATTCAGTCTAGTGGAATGGTCTTCTACAATAGCTGTTCTGAAGCTTATCCCCATCTTTAAATCAGATAGATTTTTTAGGAGCATTATTTTAAGGAAAACTAATCAGTAATGTATTCTAGACATGGCATTTTCTTTTCTATTTCTTTCTTATTATCATTATTTATTTATCTATGCCTTCCTTTTTAGGGTTAGATTCAGCTTTTATCCATTTTTATATCATTCTAACATATTTTCCATCTTCCCCTAAGTGCTTACTTATGGCTATCATGACAAACTCAAGGGATATAGGGATATGAAACATTTCTTCTTTTCTTTTTCTATTATTTAGATGATTAAAAAAAAAAAAAAAAGATTACACTCCAGACCTATATGGTTGTTTTAGTCAGCTTAGGCTGATTTGGGTTTGATTTAGGAACAGACAGGCTAGGATGCAGTTTATCTCATCCTTTCTGGACATTGAAAATAGATCAAATGAATCACAGGGTACGTTCAATCCCTTGCCACCTTGTTCAGAAGGAAACAATTTCACTTTGAAAATCCAATATTTATTTATTCCCTTTTTTTTTTTTATATATATATGGCATTGCCACTGGAAGAATGAACATAAAACATTCAGCATAAAAAAAATCCCAAATCACATTACAATTATTATCCCTCAGCATTTTACCCGATTTCAATAGTAAAATAATGCCCTTTTCTCCTCAGACACGAGTAGTTCAGAATTGGAAATGACCTCAGAAGAAGGCAGTTGCAGCACAGAAGGTCTCTAAGAGCAGATCCAAGTTAGAAGTAATATAAATAAGGTTTCCAATTTTTCAGTTCAGCTGAAAAGCAATTCCTTTGCCAGAAAATATTCTTTAACACTTGCCATCTGTTGGTTTTAATTTTTATTGATTTTGAATGAAAATCACACTGACTGTAAAGGATTGGTGCTTGAATTTAGCAATACATAAGAGACCAAACTTCTAACTGGTTCTTTAAAAGGCACCTTTTTTTTTTTCAGTCAGTGGATGCAAATATTGTAATGGACTTATTAAAACAAAGGCAAAAATTTCTAAGTAACATTTTCATGAGTCAGAGGTGTTGAGTTCATGAACGTGATTTTTACTTTAGCCAGAGCAGTAAGTGACCTGCACTTCTGAAAGTCAAGCTCTCAAGCCTGGATTTAATTTAGCCTTTATGAAATAAATAGATGAATTGTTTTGGTATTTCATAAGCATCAAAACAAACAAACATGTTTTTTTTGAATAAAAAATAAATAAAACAGACTCTAAAGGAAACATTTTTGTAGGAATCACAACTTTATTTATTTATTTATTTTCAGTTCAAGAACTCTGAAATGCCATTTACTTCCAATTTGAGGTGAGATGGCAAAGGTTTCCCGAAAAGAAAAAAGAAAAAATAAAAACAACCCCAAACTGGCATTTTCACTGAACAATTAACAACACTTAGAACGAGGAAATAAAACCAAATGATACCAATTCTATTTCCTTCAATGCTCTTGCTCATCTGCTGACAGGACTCCATGTCAGCTGTGAAAGCCATAATGCTCAAAGTACAAGCCAGAATCAAAATCATAGCATTTTGTTATGTCTCACTCAGGAACAGATGTTTTTTACACAGCATCTCTGAGATAAGCACGCACCGTTATCTCTGTGCCACAGCTGAATAAAATATAGTGGACTGAATGACCTGCCTATAGTCACAAAGGTCACACTTTAAAAAATATGTAAAATGTCAAATCTATTGTTATCCATAGCAGATCACCCTGCCAGAAGCCAGCCAAATAAGAAATGAAGATTTACATGGGTAGTTCTTTAGAAATGTTTTGTAAGTAATCCCCCCCAAAACACTTCTGATTTGAAGCCTTACACTCATATTGCTCAGTCAAAGGCAAAATACCATGGGGAATGGGGGTTGTACAAAATACATCTATCGGCACTAAAATAGAACAGTTTTCATCAGTGCCGTGTGGTGTGTCTACATCGAGGTTCTTACAAAACTAATGAGTGACATCATTGCAATGAAACATATTTCCTCAGATTAGGTAACACAGGCAACCATACAAATATCATCCATATACTGTGGAGAAATTTTCAAAATGAGGAGTCAGCTGTGCATCTATGTTCACATAGATTTATATTTGAAAACTGATGATATATTTTGAGACCGTCTTTTCTAGACACAAATTTAATTTCCTTGGATGTCTTTGGATGTTTGTACAGATGCACTAGACACATGAAAGTCTTTTTTGCCCAGGTTGAAATTCCACCTTCCTAATCTGAGCTATTTAAAAATCAAGTGTCTGGTCTAAATTAACTCATACAGCTCCTTCTTTAGTGCCCTCTTGAGAGCAATTCATGTCATGTTCACAGACAGGATGAAGTGACCTGTCTTTTCCATAGTGGGAAAATATATTCATGAAGCTATTTGTTAAGTAACTTTAGATGTATAAACTTCAGGATGACTGCCATCTTAAGAGGCACTCTAAAGGCACTTTCTGGAAATTTAGTCTTAAAAGTCACCTTGGAACTTGCAATCAGCCTACACAGTGAAAGTAATCCTTTCTGATAAACGCAGGCTTTTCAACAAGACCCACTATGCAGCTCTTTATCCTTAGCAAGTAGCATTCACAGGTAAGCTCCTAGGTAACATTTTCATAAAGTGTATTTAAAAGATTCTGTAAAGAACTTTGACCAAAATTAAATCCAAATGTAAGGAATGGTCCAGCAATTCGTGCCACTAAGGGATTTGAAGGGTTAACATTCAGGCCTGGGTTTAGGTGAGAAGAGAACAAAGGGATTTCTTCAGAGAAAAACTGCTGACTTTGCACAGATGTGCAGTAACTTCTGACAGCCGGCCAAGAGACCACTAGATAAGGAGGAAGAATATGAGCCTCCCCGTCCGAGCGGCCCCCGAGAGACTAACAGAGACTGATAAGCAGGCGCACCTGGGAGGACTTCTTATTCGGGAAACCAATTATAATAACCCTGCCTCTTCTAGAAATAGTAATGAATATGTATTAGCCTAGGAGCATAAAAACCAGCCGCCTTACGTAACAGGTGAGCGTCCTGGTGGAGCAGAGACTCCCAGCGCACCCAGCGCTGTTTGCTTGCCTCTATTCATTTAATAAATTGTAAACTTTGATTGTAATCCTATTTGGGACTCAGTCATTTATAACACAAAGAAGCAAGCAAAACTGTTTAGGCAAATCTGCTTGAGCATTTGCATTCTGGCATGAGAGGGGTTTAAGAGAATGTAACTTCAGGCTCACCTTCTCTGTACAGAGGTAAAAATGGCTTTGCTGGGAGGGGGAGGAGAAGGGAAACGGGTATTATTTGTTTGCTTATTAATTTTTAAGCCAGTTTTATTATAACTGAAAACTATTTGATCATTTTGCATATTCCAAAGGTCTTCTTTGAATATTTAGTCCTAAAAGTTACCTTGGAAGCTGAAATCAATTTACAGAGTGGATAGCACACAAAAATAACCTCTTTCTGATACATGCAGCCTTTTAAATATCATCCTCTATGAGGCACTAAAGCTTGAATATCAACAATATCCCTGAAATGAGGGAAGTGAAAAAAACAAAACATGAAGTGCAGAAACTGCTATCGATTCTATTCACAGTGGCAGAATGACTCTAATAGCAGAGACATTTATGAGTCATAAATTGCCATTTATAAATGCAGTGCTTAGCATTCATTTCAATGGACAACATATGGTAGCAACATTTCTAAATAGCTTGAACTGATAAATAGGCCAGTGAAGTGGCTCAATTTGTTAAAATGCTAGCACATTAACTACTGCATGTGGTGGTGGCATGTTTGTATCTCTAACACTGTCTGCTTGGGTCTTATGGAAATAGACACTTGCCTTGAATTTATGAACTGATACAGTCAGTCTATTTTTCATAATGATTTATGAGGAATCACCGTTTGCAGACTGAGTGATCCATCTATGACTGCGTTAACCTCAGTCCCACCAAGCTGTATACCATGACCACATTCCACGTGTTTTAGCCTCTGGTACCTCGTCTTGAGAAATTGGCTGATTTCCTAAGGGTGTTTGAATCTTATATTTTGTTGTTTTAAAGGAGTTATATAATGAACCTGATCATTATTACAGTGAGACCATTATTACAGTCACACAGAGTTCAGCTGAAGACTTATCTGAGACCATCTCTACTCCTACCATGAAAACTTTAGTGTTGCATTCATGTCATCTACAGATGCTCTTTTTTTCACCTTATGTAATGACAAACCCAATTTTCAGTGAAAATAAATAAATTAATGTTATAACTGAAGAAAATACAAATCTGCTAACAACTACAATATTCTACTGATGCAGACGTTGAATAATATTTATGGAAACTTTGTGTTGGTCTGTTTGTACTCTATTTATATCTAATTAGCTTTCCTTTGTCCTATCAATAATTTTTGGAAACTGTCTGGACACTTGTATTTAGCTGAAACACCCCCTCAGGCTTCCAAAATATAGTGCAGATTTATGAGTACAGTGTCTCTGGACTAGCTGAATAAAAAGTATCTGAGAATCTCAACATTTTAGTTTCTTTTCTTCTTCTTCTTCTTCTTTCTCCTCTTTTTCTTTTTCTTTTCAGGTGAATTTCTCTTCATCAGCTTTAGAAGGATTCTAAAAAATTAGGTCTGGCACCAAATATGCACCTATTTATTCTTTCCATAATTAGATTTTTATGCTGGTAACTCTTCTATTTAGAGATGAAGGTGCTTTAATGACAATGACAACTGCAATAATAATAATGATGATCACAGTATCACAGTATCACAGATTTCTAGGTTGGAAGAGACCTCAAGATCATCGAGTCCAACCTCCGACCTAACACTAAGTACTCCACTAAACCATATCGCTAGTCTCTACATCTAAACGTCTTTTAAAGACCTCCAGGGATGGTGACTCCACCACCTCCCTGGGCAGCCCGTTCCAATGCTTAATAACCCTTTCGGTAAAGAAGTACTTCCTAACATCCAACCTAAAACTCCCCTGTCGCAACTTTAGCCCATTCCCCCTCGTCCTGTCACCAGGCACGTAGGAGAACAGACCAACCTCCACCTCTTTACAGCGTCCTTTAAGGTAACTGTAGAGAGCGATAAGGTCGCCCCTGAGCCTCCTCTTCTCCAGGCTGAACAAGCCCAGCTCCCTCAGCCGCTCTTCGTAAGACTTGTTCTCCAGACCCCTCACCAGCTTGGTCGCCCTTCTCTGGACTCGCTCGAGCACGTCCATGTCCTTCCTGTAGCGAGGGGCCCAAAACTGAACACAGTACTCGAGGTGTGGCCTCACCAGAGCCGAGTACAGGGGCACAATCACTTCCCTAGACCTGCTGGCCACACTGCTTCTTATGCAGGCCAGGATGCTGTTGGCCTTCTTGGCCACCTGGGCACACTGCTGGTTCATATTCAGCCGACTATCAACCAATACTCCCAGGTCCCTCTCGGCCAGGCAGCTTTCCAGCCACTCATCTCCCAGCCTGTAGCTCTGCTTGGGGTTGTTGCGCCCCAGGTGCAGGACCCGGCACTTGGCCTTGTTGAACTTCATGCAGTTGACCTCAGCCCATCGCTCCAGCCTATCCAGATCCTCCTGCAGAGCCTTCCTGCCGTCGAGCAGATCGACACACGCACTTAGCTTGGTGTCATCTGCAAACTTACTGAGGGTGCACTGGACGCCCTCATCCAGATCATCGATAAAGATATTGAAGAGGACTGGCCCCAGTACCGAGCCCTGGGGGACACCACTAGTGACCGGCCTCCAACCAGATTTGACTCCATTCACCACAACTCTCTGGGCCCGGCTATCCAGCCAGTTTCTAACCCAGCGAAGTGTACGCCAGTCCAAGCCTCGAGCAGCCAGTTTCTTGAGGAGAATGTTGTGGGGAACGGTGTCAAAAGCCTTACTGAGGTCAAGGTAAACCACATCCACAGCCTTTCCCTCATCCACCAAGCGCGTCACTTGGTCATAGAAGGAGATCAGGTTCGTCAAGCAGGACATGCCTTTCATAAACCCATGCTGACTGGGCCTGATCGCCTGGTTGCCCTGCAAGTGCCGCGTGATGACCCTCAAGATAATCTGCTCCATGAGCTTTCCTGGCACTGAGGTCAAACTGACAGGCCTATAGTTCCCCGGGTCTGCCCTCTGGCCCTTCTTATAGATGGGCGTCACATTGGCTAGCCGCCAGTCAACTGGGACCTCCCCCGATAGCCAGGACTGCCGATAAATGATGGAAAGCGGCTCGGCCAGCTCCTCCGCCAGTTCTTTCAGTACCCTCGGGTGCATCCCATCCGGCCCCATCGACTTGCGCACATCCAAGCTCCGTAGCAGGTCGCCAACCATTTCCTCATGGATAGCGAAGGCCATGTCCTGCTCCCCATCCCCTTCCACCAGCTCAAGGCACTGGGTATCCAGAGAACAACTGGTATTGCCGCTAAAGACTGAGGCAAAGGCGGCATTAAGCACCTCAGCCTTTTCCTCATCCTTAGTAACTAGGTTTCCCCTCGCATCCAGTAAAGGATGGAGATTCTCCTTAGTCCTCCGTTTCGCGTTGATATATTTGTAAAAGGATTTTTTGTTGTCTTTAACGGCAGTAGCCAGATTGAGCTCCAGATGAGCTTTGGCCTTTCTAATTTTCTCCCTGCACAGCCTCGCTACATCCTTGTAGTCCTCCTCAGTGGCCCGCCCTTTTTTCCAAAGATTATAAACCCTCTTTTTTCTGCTAAGCACAAGCCGCAACTCTCTGTTGAGCCAGGCCGGTCTTCTTCCACGCCGGCTCGTCTTTGGACACGTGGGGACGGACCGCTCCTGTGCCATCACGATTTCCTTCTTGAGGAGCGCCCAGCCTTCCTGGACTCCTCTGCCCTTCAGAACCGCCTCCCAAGGGACTCGGCCAACCAGCGTCCTGAGCAGCTCAAAGTCAGCCCTCCGGAAGTCCAATACAGCAGTTTTACTGGTCCCCTTCCTGGCCTCGCCAAGAATAGAGAACTTTACCATTTCGTGGTCACTCTGCCCAAGACAGTTTCCGACCACCACATCTCCCACCAGTCCTTCTCTGTTTGTGAAGAGAAGGTCTAGCGGGGCACCACCCCTGGTAGGTTCACTGACCAGCTGCGTCAGGAAGCTATCTCCCACGCTCTCCAGAAACCTCCTAGACTGCTTTCTCTGTGCCGTGTTGTGTTTCCAGTATATGTCCGAGAAGTTGAAGTCCCCCACGAGGACAAGCACCGACGATTTTGCAACTTCTGTCAGTTGCCTATAAAACTCCTCATCCGTCTCCTCATCCTGGTTCGGCGGTCTATAACAGACCCCGACCAGGAAGCTAGCCTTGCCAGCCTTCCCGCAGATCCTAACCCACAGGGATTCAACCTTATCATTCCCAGCCTGGAGTTCCACAACATCAAAAGATTCTCTAATGTAGAGAGCCACGCCACCACCCCCTCTGTGCTGCCTGTCCCTCCTGAAGAGCCGATAGCCAGGCATTGCAGCACTCCAGTCGTGGGAGCGGTCCCACCACGTCTCCGTGATGGCAACCAAGTCATAGCCTGCCTGCTGCACGATGGCTTCCAGCTCCTCCTGTTTGTTACCCATGCTGCGTGCATTAGTGTAGATGCACTTCAGCTGGGCCATCGCCTTCTTCCCTGGCCTAGCCATTGTTCACCCTGGCACAGCTCCAACAAGCCTTGTTTGAGCCCCGTCCCCCTTCTTACCTAGTTTAAAGCGCTCTCTATGAGTCCCGCCAGCTCCTGGCCTAGGATCCGTTTTCCCCTTGGAGATAGGGACCCGTCTGGGGCCATCAGGCCGGGTGCCGAGTAAAGCTCCCCATGGTGAAAAAACCCAAAATTTCTGTGCTGGCACCAGCCTCTGAGCCACCTATTAACCACGCGAGCTTTCCGTGTCCTCTCCGTGCCTCTCCCTTCCCCCGTAGGGATGGACGAAAACACCACCTGCACTCCCGCTCCCTCCACCAATCGTCCCAGCCCCCTATAGTCCTGTTTGATAGCCTTGAGGCTTCTCTTTTCAACATCGTCACTGCCAGCCTGGACTATCAAAAGCGGGTAATAGTCAGAGGGGCGAACCAGGTTTGGAAGCTTCCTGGTAATGTCTCTGACCCTGGCCCCAGGGAGGCAGCAGACTTCCCTATGTGTGGGGTCAGGCCGACAAATAGGGCCCTCCGTTCCCCTGAGGAGGGAGTCGCCCACAACAATCACCCTTCTTTCTTTCTTGGTGGAGGCAGTCCTGAGGCGTGGAGTCAACTTCCTCACCTCAGGCATCCTCCTGGGTAGGCTTCCTACCTCATCCTCACCCACCGGTCTCTCCAGCTCCAGGGCCTCAAACCTATTGTTCAAGGGCACCTGGGAAGGCGGCACCGGAAGGGGAGGGCATCTCCTGCGAGGTCGAGCAGGGACCTGTCTCCATTCCTCCTCAACTCGCAGGTCCCCTCCCTCTGCCCGATGGCGACAGGGCAGGGGGTCCACCCCCCTTTGGAGCGTCTCACCCTGGTCCCTCTCCCTCCGGTCCTGCAGGGAGTCGCTCCACCAGTCTATCTCCCGCTCGCACTCCCTGATATCCCTCAACCTCTGCACCTCCTCCTTGAGTTCCGCCACCATGCGGACCAGGTCGTCCACCTGCTCGCACCTCACGCAAGCAGTCTCTCTGCCTCCCGCCGATGGCAGCAAGAGGCTCAGACACTCCCCGCATCCGGAGACCTGAACTGCCGCATGTTTGGACGGGCAGTCGGTCTGGGTGTGTACTGACTTCCTAGAGAAAGCACCGTGCCTGGTGGAGACCATTGCAGCCCAGCTGACGGGAGAGTGCCGTTGGAGGAGTTGTCCCTATGGGCGGGTGTGAGCGCTCCGCCCTTCCTGCCCGCCCTGCCCGCGCTAACTGCCTCGCTAACTGCCGCGTCACTCCCCCCGCGTCACTCCCTGTTTGCCGGCCCTGGTCGCCGCGCTCCTGGTCGCTCGCGCTCCCTAAGGGCTGCTTGATGATGATGATAAAGATAATTTGATGATGATAAAGATAATTATGATGATAAAGATGCAGTGGTACCTGAAAATCATAAGCAGACTGGATCCCATTATATTAAGTGTCATGGAAATTTGGGGAATTAATCAAACATGCTGGATGCAAAACTAAACTAAACAAGATATGCAAAAGAAAAAGGAAAAAAAGAACAAAAGACACTAAAATGTGGATTTCTTCTACATATTCAGAGATGTGAATGGAAGTGGAGTACATCTTTGCAATCACTTGTTAAAGCATCTGGTTCCATTTAGATTTCTAATGGTGAAACTCTTGGTATCTAATCTCAAGATGAGTAAATCAAAAGACCTCTATCCATCTCTACTGAACATCCTTGAAGAAGGGCCGCTCTGGTAACTTGTCTTTTCAACTTTTTCCCAGAAGGATCTGGAAGGTTAAGGTTTATTGAGTGCTTACAGTTTCAAAAACCTAAGAATATGTAAAGATTTGATGAGCTATTGATTTTGAAGTTGTAACCATTTGAGAAACATTGCAGTGCAATATTTAAGGAAATAGCTCAGATACGTTCTCGATCTTAACTGCTAGAGAGAGTAAAATAAGCAGAATTCAACCACTCACACTGGAAGTAGTAAAGAAAGCAATGACGACTTGAGTCTTGAAGTATGTGTAAGACTGGTCTTTGTGTGGAAAACTTAAATTTCATGAGTCCTAAAACAAGTGAATCAGCTGATATATGAGGAAGAAAACTTCTAAGTGAAGGTGAAGAATTTTTGTCTGACCATGTCCAATTTCACACATGATGAAAAAGACCAGTATATGCCAGGGTACTCCAAAGGAAGTGTTGTGTTTGAAGACAAGCTTCTCTACAAGCCAAATACCCTTACTGGCTTATTTCCAGAGAGGCTGAGCAGCTCTACCTTTAAACAAAGCCTCAGAGAGCAGAATCTAAAAAACCAGGCACTGAAGAAATCAGAAATTGAATTTCTTGAATTTCAGAAATCACTAGATATGGAGAGTATGGAAAAAAGTCAGGCAATGTAGAATTATATGGCAAGAGGAAACTCAGATCAGCCTCATAAGAAGTATGATGTAAGATAAGAAATAAGTAGGAGGGAAAGAAGGTGAAATTATTTTTTTTAAGGAGTAAGGTGCAAGCCAATCCCAAACTTACTGCAGTGGGAACAGATTGTCTGTCCCTGATGGAAGGAAGCAAAGGAAGCACCTGTATGCAAATGAGTATGTTCATTTACGCAAATTTTATTTACAATTGGTCAGAGGATTTTTGCTGGCCCAGATGATTTACATGAGGAGAAAAACAGCAGGACCTGGGCTACAATTAATATAGTAGTCAGACCTTTTTCTTTCCAGAACAGGGATGGAAGAGCTACAACACTGCACTAGAACAAATGCTTCTCAGGGCATTGTTCCTGACAGTAGATACAACAGATACCCCAGAGAGTGTAAGAACAGCCTAGGGGTGAGGGAAAAGGGCATCATGATCCCCTGGGACAACTTTCCACTTTCCAGCAGTAGGTAGTATAGGCACTGCTGAGCTGTCGACTGCAGATGGGCTGCTGTGCTTAATAGCTGCTAGATCCATGGACTTCCATGGATGTCTAATTTCTTCTTTGAACTCATGCATAATTTTTGACTGCTGGAAAATTCTGTGGCAATGAGATTCAGAATTCAACGTGCAACATAAAAAATAAAAAAAAATGCAACTTTTAAATTTTATGTCTGATTATTTCCTTGGGTACCTTGCAGATATTGTACAGGGAAAAACTGAATTATTATCCATCCTTACTTTCTCTGCACCATTCCTGATTCCATTGATCTCTTTTATATCCCTCATAGCCATTTATTTTAATTTTATAGAAGGTGTTTTATGCCTTTGATTATCTTTGTCCCTACTTCTTCTGGTTCTACTATAGTCTTTCTGAGATAGTGTATTCAGAATTTAACACGATATTCAAGACACATGAATGAAGTACAATTATACTGCCCATTTGGAGCTATCACTAGATATGGAGAGTTAGAGTTATTTTTCCCCATGTGTGTTACTTTGAATTAGTAGAAATTAAATTTTCTCAGCCATTTTATTATCCAGTCATATAGTACTGAAAGTGAATCCTGTGGCACTTTGCAGTCAGTATTAGATTTTACTACCTTGAATAATTTTTAGCACCTTCAAATGTCGTTCTCTTGTCAGATTGCATGTGGATACCATGAAGAACAGCAGTCACAGTGGTGCTCACAGAGATACTAGCTTTTAACTTCCCTTTACTGCAAAAATAAATGACATGATTCCACTATTTGCCTCTTTATCACTTAACCAACCTTAAGGCGAGAACTTCTCTGTACCAGTCAGACCAGGACAACGTGCTCCTTGCAGGAGCAGCTTGTAGGAAATGATTGTGTCTGCTCTGTGGAGCAGTGCTTTTCTTCACCGTATGCTCCTGCATGGGGAGAACTGCAGGTCTTCCTGATACAGGGGGAGATGAGGCCTCCACCAGCCCACAGCTGCCCACTGTTGCCCACAGCTACCCACTGCTGCCCACAGCTGCCTATTTTGCCGTAGTGCCGAATGCCTGGGGCAGCACTGCCCTCTCGTGTCTGCTCCACACCAAACCCACACATGATGAAGACAGCAGGAAAGCGGTGTGTGTCCTCCATAAAAGTCAGGGAAGAGGCAGGTTCAAGGATATAATAAGGATATAATATCTGTCGCAGAGCAGGAGAAATTTTGCATCACCCACAGCTAGGTCTGCTGGTGCATGCCTGGAGTCCAACTGCCCCTGGATTAGGAGGAATGGTGGAGAGGTTTGCTAAGGTGGACAGCTATCCTTTCTTCATCCCATATCATGGGATGAAATTAGTTGCACATGTATGTACGCTAGCTAATGTATGGGAGATAGGATGACCTCCCTCAAATACCTGTAAATGTGTTGAAATTGGACACAAATTACTTATCTCTGAAAAGTTTCTGAAGCTGCAATGCTTTGCATTGAATCATAGAATATTCCGAGTTGGAAGGGACCCACACAGATCACTGAGTCCAATGCCTGGATCCATGCAGGACTACCATAAAACTAAACCATCTAAGAGTGTTGTCTAAATGCTTCTTGAAATCCAGGAGACTTGGCGCTGTGACCACTTCCCTGGGTAACTGAAAAAGATCAGGCTGGACTTGATACCTTGAAATGAAATCAGTTACATGAGGATGAATTTCTAGTTTGATATTTTTCAAGTCTTCCAGCTGGAAGACACATTTTCATGTGTTATGGCAGCAAGTACAGGTACTTAATATAATACTGGTTTCATATAAGAGCTGCAGACAACTCTAAGTTGTCTGAAGGAGCTTTATCTGGTCTGTAGGATTAGGCACTTGAGTTGGTTAAGAGAAGATCCTGCTCATTAGCCCATTTGCAGGAGATCCAGAGAGCACAGTCAGCTTGATTCAGAAGGGCTGTCAATAGAGAAGTCTCTTCCTCAGTCTCAGTGTAAGCTGATTGCCATAGAATCATAGAATCATAGAATCATAGAATATCCCGAGTTGGAAGGGACCCATAAGGATCATCAAGTCCAACTCCTGGCACCGCACAGGTCTACCCAAAAGTTTAGACCATGTGACTAAGTGCACAGTCCAATCGCTTCTTAAATTCAGACAGGCTTGGTGCAGTGACTACTTCCCTGGGGAGCCTGTTCCAGTGTGCGACCACCCTCTCGGTGAAGAACCTCTTCCTGATGTCTAGCCTAAACCTCCCCTGCCTCAGCTTGACACCATTCCCTTGGGTCCTATCACTGGTGATTAAGGAGACTAGGTCGGCACCTGTCCCTCCACTCCCTGTCGTGAGGAAGTTGTAGACTGAGATGAGGTCCCCCCTCAGCCTCCTCTTCTCCAGGCTGAACAGGCCAAGTGACCTCAGCCGCTCCTCATACCTCTTCCCCTCTAGGCCCTTCACCATCTGGACACTCTCCAACAGTTTTTCGTCCTTTTTGTACTGTGGTGCCTAGAACTGCACACAGTACTCGAGGTGAGGCCGCA